>NC_058408.1:130042438-130046611 GCF_002201575.2 Neomonachus schauinslandi | reverse complement strand
AAACTAAAGGAATTTGCAAACACAAAACCAGCCCTACAGGAAATCTTGAAAGGAGTCCTCTAAGCAAAGAGAGACCCCAAAAGCAACATAGACCAGAAAGGAACACAGACAATATACGGTAACAGTCACCTTACAGGCAATACAATGGCACTAAATTCCTATCTTTCAATAGTTACCCTGAATGTAAATGGGCTCAATGCCCCAATCAAAAGACACAGGCTATCAGACTGGATTAAAAAACAAGACCCATCGATATGCTGTCTGCAAGAGACTCATTTTCGACCCAAAGACAGCCCCAGATTGAAAGTGAGGGGGTGGAAAACCATTTACCATGCTAATGGACACCAAAAGAAAGCTGGGGTGGCAATCCTTATATCAGACAAATTAGATTTTAAACCAAAGACTGTAATAAGAGATGAGAAAGGACACTATATCATACTTAAAGGATCTATCCAACAAGAAGATCTAACAATTGTAAATATCTATGCCCCTAACATGGGAGCAGCCAATTATATAAGCCAATTAATAACAAAAGCAAAGAAACACATCGACAACAATACAATAATAGTGGGGGACTTTAACACCCCCCTCACTGAAATGGACAGATCATCTAAGCAAAAGATCAACAAGGAAATAAAGACTTTAAATGACACACTGGACCAAATGGACTTTACAGACATATTCAGAACATTCCACCCCAAAGCAACGGAATACACATTCTTCTCTAGTGCCCATGGAACATTCTCCAGAATAGATCACATCCTAGGTCATAAATCAGGTCTCAACCGGTACCAAAAGATTGGAATCATTCCCTGCCTATTTTCAGACCACAATGCTTTGAAACTAGAGCTCAATCACAAGACAAAAGTCAGAAAGAACTCAAATACATGGAGGCTAAAGAGCATCCTACTAAAGAACGAATGGGTCAACCAGGAAATTAAAGAAGAATTAAAAAAATACATGGAAACCAATGAAAATGAAAACACAACTATTCAAAATCTTTGGGATGCAGCAAAGGCAGTCCTAAGAGGAAAGTATATAGCAATACAAGCCTTTCTCAAGAAGCAAGAAAGGTCTCAAGTATACAACCTAACCCTACACCTAAAGGAGCTGGAGAAAGAACAGCAAATAAAGCCTAAACCCAGCAGGAGAAGAGAAATAATCAAGATCAGAGCAGAAATCAATGAAATAGAAACTAAAAGAACAGTAGAACAGATCAACGAAACTAGGAGCTGGTTCTTTGAAAGAATTAACAAGATTGATAAACCCCTGGCCAGACTTATCAAAAAGAGAAGAGAAATGACCCACATCAACAAAATCATGAATGAAAGAGGAGAGATCACAACCAACACCAAAGAAATACAAACAATTATAAGAACATATTATGAGCAACTCTATGCCAGCAAATTAAATAACCTGGAAGAAATGGATGCATTTCTAGAGATGTACCAACTACCAAAACTGAACCAGGATGAAATAGAAAACCTGAACAGACCTATAACCACTAAGGAAATTGAAGCAGTCATCAAAAATCTCCCAAAAAACAAAAGCCCAGGGCCAGATGGCTTCCCAGGGGAATTCTACCAAACATTTCAAGAAGAATTAATACCTATTCTTCTGAAACTGTTCCAAAAAATAGAAATGGAAGGAAAACTTCCCAACTCATTTTACGAGGCCAGCATTACCTTGATCCCAAAACCAGACAAAGACCCCATCAAAAAGGAGAATTACAGACCAATATCCCTGATGAACATGGATGCAAAAATTCTCACCAAAATACTAGCCAATAGGATCCAACAGTACATTAAAAGGATTATTCACCATGACCAAGTGGGATTTATCCCTGGGCTGCAAGGTTGGTTCAACATCCGCAAATCAATCAATGTGATACAATACATTAACAAAAGAAAGAACAAGAATCATATGATCCTCTCAATAGATGCAGAAAAAGCATTTGACAAAGTACAGCATCCTTTCTTGATCAAAACTCTTCAGAGTATAGGCATAGAGGGTACATACCTCAATATCATAAAAGCCATCTATGAAAAACCTACAGCGAATATCATTCTCAATGGGGAAAAACTGAGAGCTTTCCCCCTAAGGTCAGGAACACGGCAGGGATGTCCACTATCACCACTGCTATTCAACATAGTATTGGAAGTCCTAGCCACAGCAATCAGACAACAAAAAGAAATCAAAGGCATCCAAATTGGCAAGGAAGAAGTCAAACTCTCACTCTTTGCAGATGATATGATACTTTATGTGGAAAACCCAAAAGACTCCACCCCAAAACTGCTAGAACTCATACAGGAATTCAGTCAAGTGGCAGGATATAAAATCAATGCACAGAAGTCAGTGGCATTCCTATACACCAACAACAAGACAGAAGAAAGAGAAATTAAGGAGTCGATCCCATTTACAATTGCACCCAAAACCATAAGATACCTAGGAATAAATCTAACCAAAGACACAAAGGATCTGTACTCAGAAAACTATAAAATACTCATGAAAGAAATTGAGGAAGACACAAAGAAATGGAAAAACATTCCATGCTCATGGATTGGAAGAACAAATATTGTGAAGATGTCAATGCTACCTAGAGCAATCTACACATTCAATGCAATCCCCATCAAAATACCATCCACTTTTTTCAAAGAAATGGAACAAATAATCCTAAGATTTGTATGGAACCAGAAAAGACCCCGCATAGCCAGAGGAATGTTGAAAAAGAAAAGCAAAGCCGGCGGCATCACAATTCCGGACTTCCAGCTCTATTACAAAGCTGTCATCATCAAGACAGCATGGTACTGGCACAAAAACAGACACATAGATCAATGGAACAGAATAGAGAGCCCAGAAATGGACCCTCAACTCTATGGTCAACTCATCTTTGACAAAGCAGGAAAGAATGTCCAATGGAACAAAGACAGTCTTTTCAACAAATGGTGTTGGGAAAATTGGATAGCCACATGCAGTAGAATGAAACTGGACCATTTCCTTACACCACACACAAAAATAGACTCCAAATGGTTGAAAGACCTCAATGTGAGACAGGAGTCCTTCAAAATCCTAAAGGAGAACACAGGCAGCAACCTCTTTGACCTCAGCCGAAGCAACTTCTTCCTAGAAACATCGCCAAAGGCAAGGGAGGCAAGGGCAAAAATGAACTATTGGGACTTCATCAAGATAAAAAGCTTTTGCAAAGCAAAGGAAACAGTCAACAAAACCAAAAGACAACCGACAGAATGGGAGAAGATATTTGCAAATGACATATCAGATAAAGGGCTAGTATCCAAAATCTATAAAGAACTCATCAAACTCAACACCCAAAGAACAAAGAATCCAATCAAGAAATGGGCAGAAGACATGAAAAGACATTTTTCCAAAGAAGACATCCAAATGGCCAACAGACACATGAAAAAGTGCTCAATATCGCTCGGCATCAGGGAAATCCAAATCAAAACCTCAATGAGATACCACCTCACACCTGTCAGAATGGCTAAAATTAACAAGTCAGGAAATGACAGATGTTGGCGGGGATGCGGAGAAAGGGGAACCCTCCTACACTGTTGGTGGGAATGCAAGCTGGTGCAGCCACTCTGGAAAACTGTATGGAGGTTCCTCAAAAAGTTGAAAATAGAGCTACCATATGATCCAGCAATTGCACTACTGGGTATTTACCCCAAAGATACAAAAGTAGGGATCCGAAGGGGTACGTGCACCCCGATGTTTATAGCAGCAATGTCCACAATAGCCAAACTGTGGAAAGAGCCAAGATGTCCATCAACAGATGAATGGATAAAGAAGAAGTGGTATATATATACAATGGAATATTATGCAGCCATCAAAAGGAACGAGATCTTGCCATTTGCAACGACGTGGATGGAACTGGAGGGTATTATGTTGAGTGAAATAAGTCAAACAGAGAAAGACATGTATCATATGATCTCACTGATATGAGGAATTCTTAATCTCAGGAAACAAACTGAGGGTTGCTGGAGTGGGGGGTGGGGTGGGAAGGATGGGGTGACTGGGTGATAGACACTGGGGAGGGTATGTGCTCTGGTAAGCACTGTGAATTTTGCAAGACTGTTGAATCTCAGATCTGTACCTCTGAAACAAATAATGCAATATATGTTAAGAAAAAAAAAAAAAGAAGAAGAAGAAGAAGGT
>NC_058408.1:129875030-130042338 GCF_002201575.2 Neomonachus schauinslandi | reverse complement strand
TTCTGCATGGAGCACTGGGTGTTATGCACAAACAATGAATCATGGAACACTTCATCTAAAACTAATGATGTAATGTATGGGGATTAACATAAGAATAAAAAAAAAAAAAAAAAGAAATGAAAGAGAGATATTTACTTAACTGGAAAAAAGAAGAAATAACATGTTTACTCTTTACTTGGTTCTTTTAAGAAAAGAAAAGAAACAAAAGTGCACCAGCTAAAACATATCTAACTAGAGCCCGAGTGTAGCAGGCCAGGCGATGCTGGTGGTGGGCGAATGAGACAGGATATTTAAACTGTCTGCTCTGACAAGAAAATTAAAGACAATTGAGCACGGCGCTAAGCCTGGAGAAACCGAGATGGTTTCGTTGCATTGTACCTTCTCTTGCTCCTAGCTAGCAAGAAACAGCTCTATTTCCAGTTCATTCAGAACCTACAGCAGTCTCCCCTTATCCACAGAGGAGACCTCCCAAGACCCCCAGGGGCTGTCTGAGACCACAGACAGTACAGAACACTATATATACTATGAGCGTGCCGCATTTTATTGCATTCACTTTATTGCACTACACAGATGCTGCATTTTTCACAGATTGAAGGTTTGTGGCAACCGTGCATCAAGCAAGTCTTTCAGCACCATTTTTCCAAAAGAATTTGCTCACTTCGTGTCTCTGTGTCACATTTTGAAATATTTCAAACCTTTCATTATTATTATATTGGTCATGGTGATCTGTGATCAGTGATCTTTGATGTTACTATTATAATTGTTTCAGGGCAACATGAACCGTGCCAATACAAGAATGAGAACTTAACCGATAAAGTATGCATTCTGACTCCAGCCATGGCCCTGTCTCTCCTTCACCTCAGGCCTCCCTATTCCTTGAGATACAACAATATTGAAATTAGGTCAGTTAATAACCCTACAAGGGCCTCTACTTGTTCAGGTAAGAGGAAGAGTTGCAGGTCTCTTACTTTAAATCAAAATCTAGAAATGATTAGGCTGAGTAAAGAAGGCCTGTCGAAAGCTGAGACAGGCTGGAAGCGAGATCTCTTGGACCAAACAGTTGGCCGAGTTGTGAACATAAAAGAAAAGGTCTTGAAGGAAATTAAAAGTGCTACTCCAGTGAACACACGAATGATAAGAAAGAGAAACAGTCTTATTGCTGATATGGAGACAGTTTGACTAGTCTGGATAGATGATCAAACCAGCCACAACATTCCCTTAAACCAAAGCCTGATCCAGAGCAAGGCCCTGACTCTTCAATGCTGTGAATGCTGAGGGAGGTGAGGAAGCTGGAGAAGAAAAGCCTGAAGCTAGCAGAGGTGGGTTCATGAGGGTTGAAGAGAGAAGCCGTCGCCACAACATAAACATGCAAGGTGAAGCAGCAGGTGCTGCTGTAGAAGCCGCAGCAAGGAATCCAGAAGATCCAGCTAAGATCATTCTCGAAGGTGGCTACACTCAACAGCAGATTTTCCATGTAGACGAAAGAGCCTTCTATTAGAGAAGATGCCATCTAGGACTTTCATAGCTAGAGAGAAGTCAGTGCCTGGTTTCAAAGCTCCAAAGGACAGGCTGACTCTCTTATTAGGGACTAATGCAACTGGAGGCTTTAAGTTGAAGCCAATGCCCATTGACCATTCTGAAAATCCTAGGCCCCTCAAGAATTATGCTAAAATCTATTCTGCCCTTGCACTATAAATGGAACAACAAAGCCTGGATGACAGCACATCTGCTTACAACATGGTTTACTAAATATTTTAAGTTTATTATTGAGAACTACTGCTCAGCAAAGATTTATTTCAAACTGTTACTGCTCATTGACAATGCACCTGGTCACCCAAGAGCTCTGATGAAGAAATACCACAAAATTAATGTTGATTTCATGCCTGCTAACACAGCAGCCATTCTGCAGCCCATGGATCAAGGGGTCATTTGGACTTTCAAGTTTTATTATTTTAGAAATATATTTTGTAAGACTAGAGCTGCCATCTATAGTGATTCCCCCGATGAATCTGGGCAAAATCAATTGAAAACCTTCTGGAAAGGATTTACCATTCTAGATACCATGATTTATAGGAAAAGGTCAAAATATCAACATTAACAGGAGTTTGGAAGAAGTTGATGAATCATAACAAACAACTCTTAGAACCAAGGAAAGGTAATCGATAACATTAATTTTTTTTTTAGAGATTTTATTTATTTATTTGACAGAGACAGAGACAGCGAGAGCAGGAACACAAGCAGGGGGAGTGGGAGAGGGAGAAGCAGGCCCCCTGCGGAGCAGGGAGCCCGATGTGGGACTCAATCCCAGGACCCTGGGATCATGACCTGAGCCGAAGGCAGTCGCTTAACCAACTGAGCCACCCAGGCGCCCTCGATAACATTAATTTAACATTTACCATTTGCTAGGCACACTCTACCCACATTGTCTCATTTGATCTTTGTATCAAATCTGGGGATGGAGGCACTGCTAGACTTTCTATTTCACACATGAGAAACACTGGGTACAAAAAGGCGTATCTGTCTAAAGTCTCAAAGGTAGTAAAGGAGAGATCCTAGATTCCAACTTGGACAGCCTGCTTCCAGAGGCTGTACCTACCATCACTACACCACACATGAAAGGTCCCAGATTCAGCAGATGCCCACGACATCTGTATTAATTACATAGGCCACACAAAGAAACAAAGATACTTCCAATTTCTCCAAAGCCTGATTGCACACCTACTATGCATGGGCGCTGGCTAAGATTTAGATACTTCGGTTGCAGTTCTAGTCCTCCAAGATTGTATGTATGTACCTCTTTCAGGCACACAGAGAGGCTGGTCCTTCATGGATAATGCCCAGATCATTTTTCTTTCAAAAAAGCATAGAAAAAAATAATGACATATTTTTAGCAAGAAAGGAGATGCCAGAAGGTAATTGCTTTCCAAATTACTGTAAGTTATAAATGGATCAATGATTTTCTCTAGAGTTGGAATCAACAGTAATTAGCAATATGCAAATCCCACCCTGAGCCCTTTGCTACCCACAATGAAGGGGGAAGAGCCCTAAGCAGTCATTTGCATTCATCTGGAGGAGGCCCAGATGGGCAAACACCAATTGGGGTTTGCAGGCTATGAACTGAAGGAAAGTGGAGGGGAGCAAAGTAAATCTGTGCCCTAGCGAAGTTGGGGGCCTGGGCCTGAGGGTGCTCCTCTGAGCTGTCCCCAGCTTGGGCCTAAGTGGGATAGCAAAGAAGAATCTGGATCAGATGTACAGCGAGATTGGAGGAAAGGTAGGGAAACTGTCAGGACTGATTTCTGAGTGGAACCAATAGGTCTGTCCCCTGAAGGAAGAAGTTGGCCTGGGTGGGAGAAATGAGCACAGGATGAGAAGCCTGGGAGCCTAAGCATTAGTCCTAGCTCTGCTCTATTAGCCTGTGGCTGGAGCCAGTCGCCTCACCCCATAGGTACTTGTAAGAGGAGAGGATTGGACTAGGCACTCCTTGCATTTCCCTCCGTTCAGTTATTCATTCACTACAAGCTCTTACTCTACCTACCGTGTGCCAGGCACTGTGCCAAGCACTAAGGACAGAAACCCAAATAAAACTTGTTCCCACCATCAGGAGCTCTCAGTTTGCCAAGAGCAAAGAATGTATAACCAGATCATCTTTTTTTTTTAATTTTTATTTATTTATTTGACAGAGGGAGAGAGAGGGAACACACAAGCAGGGGGAAGGGCAGAGGGAGAAGGAGAAGCAGGCTCCCTGGCTGAACAGGGAGCCCCATTCAGGGTTCGATCCCAGGACCCTGAGATCATGGCCTAAGCCGAAGGCAGATGCCCAACTGACTGAGCCACCCAGGCAGCCCAACCAGATCATCTTAACAATGTATTCTGAGTACCCCAGGACACATATGAAAGGGTTCATTCCAAGGGAACCTGGACAGCTTTCTTGGGGGAGGTGACATTTGAGCTGGACCTCAAAGAATGATTCTATACTTCATTTCCAAGCAATTCAGTTGTAACTCCATCTGGGGCCACAGAAGGTTTAAGGCAGTGCCTCTTGAGCTTTTATGAACACACGAATCATTGGGGAGCACCTATAAAATGTCCATTCTTGGGGACCCTCTCTCACAGAGTCCCATCAGTCCATCTGGGACTGAGACTGAGAGTCCTCATTTTAGCAAGCTCACCAGTGACTCTGGGGCAGTTGGTCTACGGACCACATTCTGAGAAAGGACTGGTGCAATCCTTCTTGATTCTATCTATATTGTTACCAAAAAAGAAAGAAAGAAAGAACAAAAGAAAAAGAAGAAAATCCTAAGGGCTGTTTTCAGATACTTGACAAGACACTTGACATTTGACAACAACTCCTGAAACCTCTACATGAGTGTCCCCTCCCAAGAAGCAAACTAACGGCTACCAACCACAGTGGTGCCACCAAGAGCATACAAAGAGCCTCTTCAGACTTGAAGCCCCATATTCCATTCATTCCATGCACGGAGCCAGGGACTCGGCATCTGTCCTCCAGAGGTGCCCCTGAAGCAGTCTGGGAAAAGGTCCCCAAGCCGTTCACCTGGTCCCTCCCTGCTGCGTGCTGACCGGCTCTCTGAGCTAGAGGCACCTGGTTTCCTCCACCCCTGTCCAACAGGGGGTTTGCATCTAGCTCCCGCCTGGGAAGCAGAAGGCACAAAGGGCATTGTGGTAGAGACAGCCAGACTGTCCCGAACAGAATGCTCACCCCCAGATCTTTACCTGGCTGGCTCTGCACGGTCAGGCAGGCCTCAGTGCAGATGTCATTTCTTCCGAGAGGCCTCCCCCCAACCAGCCCACCTAACACCTTGTCAGTCTAGCCTCATCTGGCGTATCTGGGATGGCCCTTAAGTGGTGATCCCCGATCCGTCATGTCTCCAGGTCCTCACACCTCACACGGTCTTCTCCCCTTGGTTCTAGGCTGCTCCTGAGACCAGTTCTAACCACAGAATATGGCAGAGGGGATGCTGTGTCTTAGGAAGTTCTGGCAGCTTCCACTTCTGTGCTTGTGGATGCCTGGGGCCCTGATTTAGGAAGTCCAGCTCCCCTCCTGGACAGAGTAAGTGCAGGCACTGCAGGGAGAGTGAGAGACCCCGAGACGACATGGAAAGAGAGGGAGAATCCGCCAACCTGCTGCCATGCAGCCCCACAGGTGACCATCAGCAAGATTTGCAAAAGAACCCATCCTGCTGAGTCCAACCCTGAATGTAGAATTGTAAGCAAATTGAATAGGTGTGGTGTTTTATTTTTTTAAGATTTTATTTATTTATTTATTTGAAAGAGAGAGAGAGAGAGATTGAGACAAATCATGAGCTGGGGTGGGAAGCGGCAGAAGGAGAAGCAGGCTCCCCGCTGAGCAGGGACCCCCCCCCCCGATGTGGGGCTCAAACCCAGGACCCCAAGATCATGACCTAAGCCAAAGGCAGATGCTTAACCGACTGAGCCCCCCAGGCGCCCCAGGTGTGGTATTTTAAACCACTGAGTTTTAGGATGGTGTATTAGGCACCAATTGATACCTGATACCATATCACACTGCTTCACCTTCTTCATACCATTATTACAAAGAAACAAAAAGTCTCCAACCGCCTCCTCTAGAAGGGAAGCTCCCCGAGGGGAGGGGCTGTTTGCTCAATGCAGCATCCCCCCCCACCTGAGCCTTGCCTGGCTCAGAGTGAGAGCTCCCCCGTATGGAATGAATTCACCACCACTCATCTGAACCTCAGGCTGCACCAGGGGCAGAATGTAAGCTAAGAATCCAAAGCCCAGAAGCCTCTGACACTACAGAGCGAGTGTCAGAAAGCCGTGTTGATTTTCCATTAACAAACCTCACACTCATCAGAGCAAACTTTAAAGGCTAAGGAAGAACAGTTAGTGAGGAATTCAGGCTCGTTTGGAGGCACCAGAGACAGCTGGCTCCCAAGCATCGAACACAGCAACTCCCCGGGGGTCATGGGACCCAGTGGCCCGGGCGCCGATCTCTGCACAGCCCCGGAGCCCACAGCTGGCCTTCTGTGCGCCGCCCTCCGAGCTCGCCCACCCTGAGTAATGACATTTCCCCGGCAGACCCTCAGTGGCCACCTCCTGCAGGGCACAGCCAGCTGCTGATGCCAGGGGAAGCCAGGGGTCCCCTGGGGGGGAAGGGGGAGGCAAGCTGGCTATATACGGATCAAAGGGAAATGGTGCAGAAAGATGCTTCCTGGCTACTTCTTGCACAAATGGCCCCCTGACACCAAGCCCCTTACTCCCATTTGCATGCTCTTCTGGTCTGTCTTTCCCTCCCTGTCTATGTTGATGAGTGCCTGAGGAAACTTTCTCTCTAGGCAGCATCTGGCTGCTAGAAAAGCAAGGGAGTGCACAAGAGTGCCATCTGCCAGGATCTTCGGAGTCCCTAAATCAGTTGACAACGGGATTTGGGGGGGACCTGGTCTACCCCCTTATCTTGAATTTTTCTAAGTTCCCTTGTCTTCTCTTTATGGGGGTTCTCTCAGCACTTCTGTGAAAGTTAAATTAGACAATGTATTTCAAGGAGTAGGTTTTTACACCTTGCTGCACATCAGAATCATTTGGAGGACTTGCTAAATCACAGATTTCTGGGGCTCATCCCAGAGTTTCAGTAGGTCAGGCATGAGGCCCCCAAATTTCCACTTCTAACATGTTCCCAGATGATGCTGATGCTGCTGGCCCAGGGCCCACACCTTGAGAACCATTCACTTAACATAGGAGAAACCTAAATAAGAACATCTACACACACACACACACACACACGCACACGGAGCTCAGAATTTTCTGGAATTGTCCCAGTTTTTAGTCAATGGAAATATATAAATCATTTTAAACTGTCCCTACTACAGCCCTCAGGGGCTGTCAAGAAAGCAGCCTTGCAGCAGAGTGATTGTAAAGGAAGCAGAGAGGAGAGGATAAATATTTCAAAGGCTCAGAAGTTGGTGTTCCTCATATGTCCAGAAAGAAGCTGGGGAGTGTCTGGAGAAAAGAAGAGGAACCACGCATCTTCTGAATCCATTAGCCAGGCAGGAGTTTGAGGCGGAGGTGGGCTTTGTGGGCCGGTGGAGCGTGGCGGGGTGTTGGTGTACCAGGCTCGAAAGAACCTCTTCCTCCAGCTCTATGATCCGTGGACCATGTATCCGTGTATCCGTGTCTCACAACCACAGCAGGCTCAGGCCCCCAGACCTGCAGAATCAGGATCTGCAAAGGGGCGCTCTATGAATGGTTATACACAATCCCAGGTCAGACTGCTACACACTTGAGTTCCTTCCTGGGGTGACTCGAGTGTCCTTAAGGATGCAAGGGGCAGGGAAAGGACAAGTGGGGCAGTTAGTGTTCCATGCAGACAGAGTTTCAGTTTGGGAAGATGAAGACGTTCTGGAGATGGATGGGGGTGATGAAGGCAGAACAATGGGAATGTACTTCATGCCACAGATCTGTACCCATGAAAATAGTACATTTTCTGTTACGTATACTTGACCACGATAAAAAAAAAAAAAATAGACCCATCAAGGAGATAAACGTGCAATCAATGAGGTAAGTTGTATCTGATTAGTTACAAATTACCTTCATAAAGTTGTCAAAAGGTACCGGATGGAGTGCAGAAAGGCAAAAGAGAATGTTTTGAGGTATCTCTGCCTAATTGTATGGGTGGTCTGATTCTAATAACATATACTTCTGAATAAGGCAAAAAGATCTTCAGGATAAATAGGAAGCAATATTCCTGGTGAACATCCAACACCCTTTGCTTCTTTTCTGGGCCCTCAGACAGTATTCTGATCTACGATGGGGGCCTTCTCAAGCACCACCCTTTATCCCCCACCCCCAGGAGGCCATGTTTCCCACAGGTGCAGGTGGCTGGGAGGGCGTCTGTTGTAAATTTCCACACCAGCACTCCACAGTCCACTACATGCCCCATTCCTCTGGGAGCAGAGTCCTATTCGGCCACAGCAGATCTGTTTCCCAGAACCTCAATGCCAAGCCAATTGAAAAAGCTGAAGTTCTAAACTTGCAAAGCAGAAGATGCAAATGACCCCCTAGAGGATCACAAATTCCAGGATGCCCCAGCCTGGCAAGTAAATCGTCAACGCCATCCACCGCCTTCCCCCAACACACACCTGTTTATAATGAAAGTATAAGTCAAACATAGGAAATGCTCTCATTTTGCCCAGAAATGGAGGAAGCATTGTCTGCTTATGATTTCCAAGCTTATCCAGGGGATCTGTCAGGTCCCACTTTAATCTAACCTCCTCAGCAGAGTAATAGTTGAGTTCTCCCAACGCCACCCCTCTCACCCTCTCCCTTCTAAATGCCTACTAGACTGACCAAATCAAGGAGCTGGTACTCAATTATACATGGCCTGTGTCTTTTCCTGGCATAAATCACTTGACAGGGTGCAAAAGGTGTGGGTTTCATAGCCAGAGCACTTCGGGTTGGAGATGCGCCCTGCACCTGCAGGCTGTGTAACTTTGATTCTGAGTCTTGGAATCAGTATCTATGCTTAGAATTTAAGAAACCTGAGCAATTAAGGTACAGAACTGAGAAGGTGAACTACCATGGTTGTGAGAGTGCTCGGCCCTATTCATGAACACGGCAGCTACCCTCTGAGCACACTGCTGAGCTTCCAAATGCTGAGGAGCACCTGCTCTCCCCTGCTCCCCGCCCACTCCCCCGGCACCTAGTTCTCAACCTTGGCTGCACAGGAGAGTCTGGTGGACAGCTTCGGATGCCCAGAGATGCTGGAGTGAGGCTCGAGTATCTATCCTTCTAAAGCTCCCCCAGCCACTTCCCTGGAGCAAACAGCACAACATGGAGTTCAACAAATGTTCAAGAAGGACTTAATCAATTGATGGAGATGCAGAGTTCTATGAGCGATATGATTGACAGGGAGGGACTATTCCTTGCAGGCATCATTATTATTAGGTTCCATTTTAATCGCAAAAAAACTCCATAGAATATTAGATGCCTCCAGATGAGCATTAACTGAGCTGCCAAACACTCGGTCTTAAGGCCAAGGGTCCCAACAAAGTTGTTGTTAATTATTCGACAGCAGTGTCTCTTCACATAGAGACTCCTTATTAGAGAAATAACCATCTTTGCCAAGACATACCTTGCTTGCTGCAGTTGTGAAAAAAATAAAGGGGTCATGGAAGAATTTGGGGAGGAGAGCTGAGAAGCCCAGTGGTGTATAAATAGATAGCTGGATGGTTACTAAAGCTGATGGCAGAGTCACGTAAGTCAAGAACAGCGAGGAGGGGGAACCTCGTTAACTACAAAAATCATTAGCAGAGAAAGAAAGAAAGGTGAGGGCTGAAAGTAGAGGTGTTGAGCTGCCAAGGGAAGGCTATTCTGGAGGAAACTGAGATGAAAGCTGGAGCAGGTTCTGTGGGTCAGGTCACAAGGGAGGAGCAGAGAGCTGGTCATCTCCCACATCCATCCATGCTTTTCCACAAAAATAAGGCAAGAGGTTGGAATGTTCAGGGCATTTAAATGGCCACAGTCTCTGTCTTCCATACCTATGCTCAGGGTTGTGTGGCAGCATTTCCTGTAGGCAGAGAGGTCTGCAGAGGTGACCCTGACCCTCTCCATGCCATCCATGGATATGAGGGGTCCTCCGTGATCTGAGTAGTAGTCCAGACCAGACTCAGAGTGGAGCCAGGGACCTAGATGAGCCCAGACCCCAGATAGCCATCCCTAGCTGATGCCTGCTCCCCAAATCCCAGCTCCTTCTTGGACTCTCCAAGTTCTCCTGGGTCTTTGAGTAGGGACAGCACTGACTCCTGCCATGTCCCATGACCTCAGGAGGAATTCATTCCCTTTGACTTGATTCATTCAGCTAACACATGCCATGCTCCTACTCTGTGTCAGTGAATAGGGAGTTACAGACACAGAGGATAATGCCAGATGAATGAATGAATGAATGAATGAATGAATGCTAAATAGCTTAATAACAACACTAATAATAACTAGCATTAGCTAAACCCACGTCAGATGTGAGGCTCTGTGCTAAGTGCTGTATATTACCACTTTGTCTTTAGCCCACGAAGAAGGCATTATTATTCCAGCTTTACACATCAGAAAACTGAAGTTCAGAGAATTTAAACAGCCAGGCCATATATCATATAGGGACTGGTGGAGCTGAAACTGAAGGCCACAGCTGCCTGCTCCAGCATTTGAAGGGCTCAAAACCTAACTGAACAACGAGGTAAAGGTGCAGGATGATAGGACGAAAGAACCAGACCATGCAGACACCAGCACGAGTGGAGCAAAGGAGGGAGAGATTATGGGCGGGAGAGGCCCGGGGGTGCCCTGCAGTGGGGCAAGGTGGGGGTCCAGGAACATGGCTTTTTCTCGCTCAGAAGAACCCATACACATTGGGCCAGCAGTTTTTTAGGGTTTGATTCTGACTGCCTTTACCTGTGGAATGTGTACCATCCCTGGTGTCTGATCACAGTCTGATTCATACAGTAGTCATTTGCTCAACTCCTATTAATTTGGGGGTCCTGGGAGAAGATTATGGGCCCCCAGATAAAAACCAACCCCATGGTGAATTTACATTCCAATATTCTGCTTTATTTAAAAACTACAAAGGGACTACTTTCCCTTAATTTATTTGAAGATGTGTGTGCATGCTCATGTGTGTACTCGTATAAAAATTCGCCTAAACATGAGGCCCCAAGCACAGGGTGTGTAGAAGTTCTACATTCTCCCTCAAAGCAGATATGCGTGTAACTTAGAGGATGCAGTGGCCTCAGGCTACCTTGTGTAAGAACAGTGGCCATAATTTATTAGAATATGCAATACTCTAGAAAGGGAAAAATCCGTCACATGGCCATTGCCAGGGATCTCAAATCCTTTATAGGATTTTCCCAAGGATCCTTCATAACACCTACCCATGTGCTTCCTTGAGGAGGAAAGAATAGCAATAATGTAGTGTCAAAGGAAATGGGTATATGCCATAGCCCATCGAATCTAGAATGCCTATAGGGGAGTATCAGGCACCCATACCTCACCAACATCGTGTGGAAAAGGGGCTGGAAATGTGTTCCAGAAGACACGATTGGTTCTCGGGACCAGTCCTGACTCAGATCAGACCTCACTCAGAACCGTCAGCCTCTGTAGGTAGAATGCATCTGAACTTCAGGCAAGGATTGAGCAGAAGGTGTAGGAAGAAATTCAAGGCAGTGTTTACCTCCCATACCCGAGTACTGCTGACTGTGAACCCAAGGAGGTACCAAATCCTACACCCCAAACCAAGTTCTATCCCATCTGAGTTCATTATTAACCTGAACAGACTTTCTTCAATAGCATCACAGGACATTAAGATGGCAGAAAGTCCTGTCATATGGCAGAAGAGGTGGCGGATGCAAAGAAATAGAATATGTACTCACTGCTAGGAAAGTTGGAGCCAAGTGGGTCTGCTGGAGACTCCTGCTTCCAGAGAACATCAGTGTATTCACAGTGGCTCTCACAGATTGCTCTGGAAAACCTCTCTTCCAAGAGGCAATATGCTTTTGTTATCAGACTAGGCCTTCCAGGAGGCAAATCCACGTTCTCTGATGCCCCATTCAGATAATCTTCTTGAGTGTGGGGAACCATGACAAGTTCCTTCCACCTTCACGGTAGAGCCTACTACACAACTCTGCTCACAGGGGAGATTTTAAAAGCACAGCATCAAAGAACTGAGTGGCTGTAATTAAATATGTGTGTGTGTGTGTGTGTGTGTGTGTACAGCAAGTGCTACACACACACACACACAAGTACAGCAAATGGCAACATGTAAATACCCATTTGCTTAGGTGCATAGATAAAAAGATACAATCAGATGAATGGGGAACATGGCCCCATGTTGAGCCTAAGCTGTACCACCTGTGGGACTCATATTATGTTTTTGAAATATCTGACAAATTGGTCATTAGGAGGACTGAGGGGTTTACAGCAGTGAAAGTTCCTGAGGGAAGAGGGAGATAAGGAAAATCTTGACCCAAGGTCAAATGCTCAAGGTGAGAGAGGAGACATGATTCGGCTGATAGTGCAGAATCTGTCCTTTGGCCCTGTCCTTGATCAGCCCCTGAGCTGTATCGCTTGGGTCCTATTAGCTAATATCAGCTAGCATTATAGAGCATTATGGCATACATGTATTCGCTCATTTTGCCTCTAAACAATCCTGTTTTAGTCCTATTTCACAAATAAAGGTATTAAAGCTTAAAGAAGTAAAGAACTTTCTGCAGCACAGACAACTGCCAAGTGGGAGAACCAGGCTTCAGACCCTAATCAGTTTGAACCCATTACCCAGATTCTAACCTCACACTACCCTGATCCCCCGGGGAGAGAGGACCCTCAATGCAAAATGAAAGAGCCCTGTGCCCGACCACTCTTTAAGGCAGCAGCTGCAGGCAAGGCTGCTTTGGGAAGCACAAAGTCGAGACAGCTATTCCCTCCAACTCTGCCACGGACTGCCATGCTTTAGCGCCTCGAAAGTTCTGGGGCATTACTGATGCCTCCCTGGCAGGGCAGGTGTTCACAGAGGGAGACTGTGATGCTCTGTGGCGGAAGGTGGTGGAGGTGGGGAGAAGGCAGATTGCCCTGTGGCCACGGCCGTGTCCAGCAGAGGTAGACATGCACAGTTGGCCCAGGAGCAGCAATGTCCAGCGGAAACCTGCAGCAGCTGACCAGACTTGCTTATGAAACTTCCTGGATACACCCGGGGACACTTGAGGGGCACTGGCAAGGATTGGGGTCCTGCATTAGCAAGAAGGGGTGTGAGCCAAGAAAGCACAGGAGATCACTGGTGACATGACCCACCTTTAACATATAGGAAACCCAAGAGAGAGGAAGAGAGAACTATCTGATCCTCAGCCTGAACTTTTTTTGACTGATCCTGATTTCTTTCAAACCAAAAGGCCAAGTTAGATGGTAAAAAAATATATATATTAATAAAATGTGCATCAAAATGAGGGTACTAGTTTCAGTTACCTGATGCCACTCTCCCCCTTAATCATCCTCAATATTGATGAGAATCTTTGGTTTAAGTCTTTGCAAACGTTCTGACCATCTCTGACCATGCAGGGAAATATTGACTGGCTCTAGGAGCAGAACCCGCAGCCCCTGTGCCTCAAGCCATGGGGGTGTGCACCCACATCCACCTCCATGCGAGCTCATGCATACCCATACAATGTAGACAAGACAGGGTTAAAGGTTCAGCCCTGCTTTTTCTCAGCAGATGCCATGTGGAAAAGTGCTGGCCTGGCAAAGCCCTGTGGCTTCAGCAATCAGGCAGGGGAGGCTAATTTGTCAGTCTGAGATCTATGGGGGAAATGCTGACAAACTCCAGAAGCAGCAAGCCCCTGGCCCCCCGGCTGGGGGGTGGAACCACATCAAAATGGGGGGATGGGGGGCAGCAGGTCTGGGCAGGGGAAGGGCAAACAGGTGTTCTCCAAGGAGCCCTTTATCTACTGACCTCTTCAGCCTTTATTCCGGAAATTAGTTTCAAGCAACATTAAAGAGGTCCTACCCAGAAATGGACCCATAAATACGGAGAACACACAGGTGGTTGCCAGCAAGGAGGGATGGGCAAAAAGGAGTGAAGGGAAGTGGGAGGTGCAGGCTTCCAGTTACAGAATGAAGAAGTCGGGGAGATGAAAGGTATGGCATGGGGAATAGAGTCAATGGTATTGTCATGGCGCTGTATGCTGACAGCTGGTGGTACATTGTGGGGAGCACAGCATTCTATAACATATAGAATTGTCCAGTCACTATGTTGTACGCCTGAAACTAACGCAACATTGTGGGTCAACTATACTTCAATTTAAAAAAAAAAAAGCACAATTTTAAAACTTGAATTATATGATTTAAAAATAAATTGAAAAATAAAGAGGTCTTACCAAGCACCAGGCATGGTGGTCATGCTTTCGCAGACACCCGTGCCTTTGAAATAGGGGAGGAGTGGTGACAGGCAGATGATGCCAAAGGTCCTAGAGCATTGCAGGATGCACACAATACACTATTAACCATGGAATGTTGATTCTCTATCCAATGATGTGGGAGCAGAGAGTACCATTTTCTATCAAAACAAGCATGGGCATATTACGGAATACAATGCAAACTCTGCAGGAATGTTTTGAATTCTTTTTTTTCCATGCCCAGTGTGGAACCCAATGGAGGGCTTGAACTCATGACCCTGAGATCAAGACCTGAGCTGAAATCAAAAGTCAGATGCTTAAATGACAAAGCCATCCAGGCGCCCCAGGAATGTTTAAAATAGAACAGAAGGCTATAGGATTAGAGCTACACTCCCAGACACCATCCCCCGGCCCAGGGGCACATGCTCAGTATCGTCTGGAGTTGGGGTTCATCAGTGGACAAGCAGAATATATCTTTACTCTTTGTCTTTATGTAGCAATTCTAAGGGTTACATTTCAGGATCTTCTCAAAATAATAATAATAATAATGGCTTAATGACTTGCCCAAGTTCACCCAGCTCATGACTGAGCTAGAAGTGTAAACTAAGTGTGTCTGCTTCCACCACCCGATTCAAGAAGACAGCTGAGAGAACCTAAAACCCCATTCAGACCACAAGGAAAGCAATGAGGCGCCTCAGCTATTTCCCAGATTCGTCGAGAGCACAGAGAATACCCTGGCAGGCAGGGAGAAATGGCTATCTGGAAAAAGAACTGGACAGACCCAGAGGGAGCAGGCCCCCTGATGTCCAAACCACCACTGACAGAGCCTCGGGAAACCCTGAAACAAGCAACGATTGCCCCTTCCCTTACAGGTGGGGGGGTGGTAGGCACTGGGGGATTCTGAGAACAAAATGTTTCTTCTTCATTTCGCGTAATACACCTTTCTTTTGATGTGTTGTGACTGAGGACATCACAGAAGCCCACCAGTTGTGAAAACCTGATTTCAATTTGATCTATTCGCACACTTTCTGGACCTTGGCGGAAACATTAAGTTATAGTGGTTGCCAAGTATTTCTAAAGGTTAAAATTCATAAAGCTTGGGTGAGTTTTTATTGTATTGGCATATCTTTACTTCACTTATTCCCTTGCATGTCTTCCAAATTGAACGACATGCCTCAGGCAGTGGAAGGCAGGTCTGCAGGCTGGCCCGGGAGCAGAACCTTGCCAGTGCTGGGGCCAGCACCCCCGAGAGCGCCGGAGCCTTCCTACCCACACAGCCCTGCCCACAGCTCACAGGAATTCACACACTCAACAGGGAGTTGTTGGGCCAACTGCCCTCGGCCACAACAGCGAACCGAACAGCGACAATGGTGCTTTCAGTGAGTAGCAGAAACTGAGGCAAATTCACACTCTCCGATGCGTATTGATACCCCCTGAGTAATCGCAGCAGGAGCCCAGTAACTGTATTCTGCACCTGCTACTGATTTAGTTCACCTTCCTGGGCTTTACCGCGTGTCCCAGCCTGTAAATGGAGATGGTGGTAACAGCCTTAAGTGTGAGGGCCAGGACAACTAAGGAGTTTAAAATCCATAAAATTAAAAAAATACATAAAATAGAAAACACGGTGTAGCACGTGATATGATAATGACGGGGGCTTGGATCAGAGACCTGAGTTCAGGATGGGACTCTGAAGTCAGTTATCCTGTGAATTGCAAAGGTACTTAGAACAATGTCTGGCACATAGAACCACTCCATCAGTATGAGCTTTGATTAGGAACAGTGATACACACGGGAAGGTCTGGAAGTGACTGCTCGCTGAGTAGTACTTCCTAAGCATTCGAGACATGAACCTCAGTTACCTTTCCTCTCGCCTCCTCTTTCTGTCCTCGGCTAGGTGACCGAAGCGTGCTGGGGACATAGTGAGTGTTGATGAACCTGTGTGTCCAATCTCTGACTTCACTGCAGACCAAAGAAACGGATGATTTCGAACTCCCTTTGGTTTGTGGATCCGTTGTCCCCGAGAAGAGCAGAGTGGTACTTATATCTGAATGAACCATGCTGGCCTCGGGCACCCAGGCACATGAGGGGTTTTGTTCAAAGTTTGTAGCGTTTATCACCCTTAATAATCCAGACCGTGGCCTTGAGTTCCCCATTGGATGGGGCAATAGATGGAGCTCTCCTTGCAGGATGAAAATAAATATATGGGGCCAGGGGAAGAGGAGGGATACAGCAGAATTGTGTCAACGGATTTAAAAGAAAATCAGCTCTGTGTGCTATCTTCAAATGGAAATGAAACCAACTCCAGCACAGGTAGATGTTGAGTAAAAAGCCCAGGCCTGGGAAGCACATACAGAAGGAGAAAATCTCTCACCACAGCTCCCCCTGACCGCCCTCCCTCTGTCCCTCCCACGGATCTTCAGCTGGGAGGAGGGGACCCATGCTTACAAAGAAGCAACAAAGGAGCCAGTTGATGATCAGAGGAGAACAGGTGTCTCCACTTCCTCCCTGGTACCTTCATGGTGCTTTCAGCTCAATTAGCCTCCTGTGCTCCCCTCACACCTGGATGGGAACCAGGATGGGCTTCTGGATGGGAAACTGCAAAGCTGAGCAAATACCCACTGGGCCGGTAAAGGGCAGTCCACACCCTCTCCACCCTCCAGGCTCCGTCCGAGCCCCAAGAGCCAGCCACCTCTCCAAGGACGAGGACCCTGGGCTGCCAGCAGGGGCAGGCTCCCGAGAAAGGCCCTTACTTCCCAGCCCTTCCCCGCAGCACCCAACCCGCGCCAGCCTTCGGAGGGGAAGAGCAGGATCCCAAAGCACCCGGTGCCTTTCTCAGTACCTTACATGTATGAATTCATTCACCCCTGGCAAGATGCTAAAAAGTGAGGATGCCACTTTTTTTTTTAACTGATGAAGAAACAAAAGAAAGAGATTAAATTGTATGACTCAGGTGATAGAGCTACTCAGTAGCAGAACCGGGATTAAGACCCAGGCATTCCAGGGGCACCTGGATGGCTCAGTTGGTTAAGCTCAGGTCATGATCTCAGTGTCCCGGGATCGAGCCCTGGCTCGAGGGGCTCCCTGCTCAGTGGGGAGTCTGCTTCTCCCTGTCCCTCTGCCACTCTCTCGAGCTCCCTCTAGCTCTCAAATTTATTAATTAATTAATCAATAAAATCTTAAAAAAAAAAGACCCAGGCATTCCAACTCTAGAATCTAGGTTCCTTATCATGACACTAGAAGCTTAATGGGTGAGCTCACCAGTGAGTAGAGACGGGTGAATGTATTTGAGGTCTGAAGACAAACAGATGGATGTCATTCAGCCCATCAGGCCAGAGAGCCCATGTGGAGCCAAGCTGCGCTAGAGAGATCAGCTGAGGAAAGAGACGTGGTTTCTGCTCTGGAGAGGCTTACGGGTTAATAATAATGGCTGATGTTTGTTGTGCCCTTACCAGCACCCCAACCTTATGTTACTATTGCCATTTTACAGATGAGGGAAACTGAGATGCAGAGGGGAACATGCACAAGGTCATGCAGATAATTCGAGGTAGAGCTGAGATTGGAGTGTAGCTGTCTGACTCCAATGGAGGTATGCTTATCCTTCCCTGTGCTGGTCATTCAGGTACAGGGGCCGATCAGGAATGGGAGGACCTCTTCTCCAACCCCTGCTCTGTGCTACAGAAACCTCGGGGCTAGACCTGGCCCTTGTCCCCATCAGGCCCACTTTGGCTCCCTTGGCTCCTCCTGGAAATAAAGAACCCCGGGCTCAGCCCTGACTCCTGCCAGTTCAGCCCTTCTCCACCAGGGAGCTGGGATTCCCAGCAGCTTGTCTTCCTGAAGGCATCTATCTTCTCCAAGCTCCTAGGAGAGTGGGCAGATGCCTGGAGGGATCTGATCCTCCTGGCCTGGAACACCCCTGAGTCTTCCATGGAAACCTGCCAGCATGCTCGGTCCCCACACCCCCTGTCCTCTTGCCCCAAGAGACAGTCAAGTTGGCCCGACAGCCTCCCGGGGATGCTCTTTGTGATTTCAGATTTTTGTAAAATGGCTCTTTTGGACTTTTTCAGAAGACTCTTTTGAAGCTCTGTGTTTGGAGTCACACTGAGGGTTTTCAAACTCACAATCATCATTACCCATCGCTATCCCTGATAACCTTCCTTAGTTTGAAATCTGCTCTGAGATTAATGTGCCTACTCCTGCTTTCTTTTGATTAGTGTCAGCCTCGTATATTTTCCTCTATCCATTTTTAATCGATAGATGTCTTTTTTTTTACAATGAGCTTGTAGACAACATATAGTCAGGTGGTGTTTTTTCATTCACTGGGAAAATCTCTGTCTTTTCATTGGTTCTTTCAGCCCATTGACGTCCAAGGTGATTATTGATATAGGTGGGTTAATATCTATCACATTTGTTACTGTTTCCTATTTGTTGTCCTCGTTCTTTGTTCCTGTTTTTGTTTTCTACTCTTTTTCTTGTCTCTTGTGGTTTTAACTGAGCATTTAATACGGTTCCATTTTCTCTTCTTAGCATATCAGTTATACTCACTCGTGTTTTTTGAAAGCTACCATGGTCATTCCTTTCCAGCTTTCTTTCTGCCAATCTAGACTATCTCTCTGTTCTTCACCAAGTCCATTCCACACAAGCCACTTTCTGCTCTCCATGGGCCACGGTGGGTTGTCAGTTACTCTGTTAACAATTTTATTTTGCACTAAGTCCCCCATCATTGCCGAGCTCTGCCTTTGGGGGTCGATGATCATAGTTACCATTTACTGAACATCTTATTACGTGCCAGTCACTGTCTTGGATGTTCTTGACTACTTGAGTGCAGGGGCATCACTATTCCAGTTTTGGTGACTGGCTGCAAAAATGTCCCTCATTCTACATTGTTTTCATCATTATTTTCCAAAAGAAATTAGGATGGTCCAGAGTCTGAGTTGACACCTAAACCCTGATGTCCCCTGTTCTTGGCAGGTTAGAGCCCTGACTTCCTGCCCTCTGATTTCCTCTTTTTTTTTTTTGCCCCATGGAGGAAGGATCACTTGGCTTTTGAACCCAGCAACTGCATATTGTAATTTTTTTAATTAAATGTTTTTTAATTTTAAAAATTTACAGCAGAGGCATTTGAGGATAAGTATTGAAAAGGATGACTTCACCTCTTCTGGGCATTCTGATCTCATCTTCACTGTAATAATAATATTGCAGTAAAATGATAGGGGCACAAAACATTTTGGGGACACCCTGTCCACAGCTGATTCCATTGGTGATGGCCATCTTGCCCAGGTGATAGCCTTTGGCTTGTCACTTCTGGGAATTTGAAATGGAAACTTTGAGATTGAGCCGCAGATGGGAGCAGGTCAGAAGTGGAGCTTAGCTGAATCACACTAATGGTGAAGCACTAATGTGAGGTCAGGGCTTTCTGCTGCCACTGTTGGCCTGGAAATAGCCTGGTTCCCACCTTCCCTGTGGCCCCAAATTCTACTTGGATTCCAGCAGGCCCATAGCCCTTCCTTAAGCTAACTCCAGGGACTTCTATTCCTAGCAAATATATGATCTCTAAGATAAATTGATTTTGCTTAAGAAAAAAACAAATACGTCCTTCACGGGAATATGAGTCTCTTCTGAGCTTCAAATCATACACTCACTATAATCAAACTCCCAGGGCAGGTGGGTGCCGAGTTCCCAGCATGCACCGGACGCTGTGGCCGAGGCTGAAGAAGGGACAGAGAGCTGGGGGGCAGCAGCCTGGTCCTATTCCATCGTGGAGGGAAGGGCCAGGAGTGAGAGCAGAAAGCCTGGCTTAGCCCCAAAGGGAATGGGAAGAAAGGCAAAGGAGCCGACTTCTGTTCAGTGCTTACTCCTCGCCTGCTGCCAGCTTGCTGGCTGCCACAAAGACGGGCTGGGTTGTCTCCCGGGCTGAGCGCTTCTCCAGGAGCTGGGACATAAACCACAACCAAACCCTCCCTGAAACATTTACCAAGCCAATAAACCGCAGTTCGTGGGAAAGGTAAGCTCATCCAAAGACAGTTTTCACTAACGAAAAACTGCGCAAGATACAAAAGTCACTTTTTTAATAGGAGCCTTAGAATGACTTTCAAAATTTCATGTGTCTGTATCTAGAGTGGGGGTGCTTACGTGCACATGTGCATGGGCTTTGGGGGACGGGGAGAACTCTTTGGTAGGGAAAGCAGAGTGCTAGAGACAGCCACTTACTGTGTGTCCTTGAGCAAGTTACTTAAACTCTTTGAGCTTCAATTTCTTCACCCATTAAAAATAGATAGAGAAATCACCCCATATGGTCATCATGAGGATTAAATAAATGACCTAACACGTAATACCTGGCACATAGTAAGCACTCACTGGCAGCTTTTTTTTTTAATTCAACTGGACTTGGGAGTTCAATCAGTTCCTACAACAAGATCCCCTCCCCCCAACTCCTCGTTGTCTGCATAGGATAGAAATTTCCACCTGCATTAACCTTAGCCTTCTACTCGTACAACAGAAACTCCACAACATTCTTCTGCTATAATTTCTTTCCCTGTCTAAGGAAGTTGTTCAAGGAAAGCGGCAGCAAAGAAAGTGCTAGGCAGTGGGCCAGTGTTCATCAATGTTCATCTCGACACTTGGAATACTTTGCCTCTACCCCCGGCCCCCTGTCAAATCCCCCAGGTCCATCGATGTGCCTAGAACAGGGGCTGCACTCAGTCCACATAAGAATAGCCTGAACTCAGGTCATACGAGACTTTTTGTCTGACCGACTCCAGGTTTCCTATTTTAATACAGCCAATCAGATTATCTATTTTAAAAAGTCCAGAATTCTGGTGCCTCCTGAGAAGTCAGACATCAGGCCACACTGGGCTCTCCTTCCTCTTTTAGTTGAGGCAAGTAGTTTCCAGTCTTCCACAGTCCTCACTACTCCCTGTTGCTTTGCAACCCTGGCTTGGCCCCAGGGCATCTGCCGTGTCTGGTCCAGAGCCACATACTTAACCCTCCTTCAGCCTTATGTTCTGTAAGAAGACAAACAGCATGGGATTCGAGGAAGTCCCTACCACAGTGCCACAAGAAAAAGGGCAGTGTTTTGCCTTCCAGACTTTTCCAATAGGAAAAGAGCACTGGGTGGGGAGTCTGGCACCTAGGCTGTGTGTGAATTCATCCTCCCCGCTCACCTCTCTGGACGTCAGTCCCTCCTCCTACAACCTGGGACACCTAGGAGGAGTGGGACTCAGAGATTCATGTTGGAACTGCCTTGTCATGATGTAGAGCCCCCGATGGTCTGGTTCAGCTTGGATAGAACCGCATGATGTCCCTGAGCACCTGGCTCATAGTTCAGAGCTCGTCCTATCAGAAAGAGGCTGAGCGATGGTGGGAGGGCAAACTCGTGCAGCCACTCTGGAAAGTCAAAAATGGAACTACCCTGTGATCCAGCAATTGCACTACTAGGTATTTACCCAAAGAATACAAAACTACTAATTCAAAGGGATACATGCACCCGATGTGTACAGCACTGTTGTCTACAATAGCCAAACTATGGAAGCAGCCCCAGCGTTCATCAACTGATGAATGGATAAAGAAGAGGTGGTATGGGCGCCTGGGTGGCTCAGTGGGTTAAGCGACTGCCTTCGGCTCAGGTCATGATCCCGGAGTCCCGGGATCGAGTCCCGCATCGGGCTCCCTGCTCGGCAGGGAGTCTGCTTCTCCCTCTGACCCTCCCCCCTCTCATGCTCTCTCTCACTCTCTCAAATAAATAAATAAAATCTTTAAAAAAAAAAAAGAGGTGGTATATGTATACAATACAATGGATTATTACTCAGCCATAAAAAAGAGTGAAATCTTGCCATTTGCAATGACATTTTTGCTAAGTAAAATAAGTCAGAGAAAGACAAATACCATATGATTTCACTCATATGTGGAATTTAAGAAACAAAACAAACGAGCAAAAGGGAAAAAGAGAGAGAGGTAAACCAAGAAACAGACACTTAACCACAGAGAACAAACTGATGGTGACCAGAGGGGAGGTGTGGGGGGGAGGGGGAAATTGGGGATGGGGACTAAAGAGCACACTTATTGTGATGAGCACCAGGTGTTGTATGGAGATGCTGAACTAAATTGTAGTTCACCTGAAACTGATAACTATGCTGTGTGTTACTAACTGGAATTTAAATAAAAACTTAAAAAAAGAAAGAAAGAAACAGGCTGAGCTGAAAAATCCCAGCCACGGAGCCTCAGCAGGAAGAAGGAGAAGAGCTAGAAATCTCTGTCTCCTGCTGGGGCGGTTCATTTACCACCAAAGACGCATTGTGGGTGGGTGTCAGAGGAAGTGGAGGCTCTGGTTGGGGATAGGCACGCGGTAAAAACTCGAAGTAGAGAAAAAGAAAAAACATGAAAAGCAAGAGGATGGGAAGATAAAAGGAGGGAGAGAGGGACAGAAGCTCCTGGCTGAAGGGCTGCATAATTCTGGACTAAAATAAGAATTAAATCCCAGGGGGATAAAAACACTATAAAGGGTCATCAATTTGTGTCGTGACTTACTCTGGTGCCACCCCAGCTCCTAGAGACAGTTATATCCTCTGCTCCGCCCTCCCTGCTCTGCCCAGAATGTGCTGTCTGCTCCCTCGCCCCTCCTGTCCCTCCAAACCCTGGCTGCTTCCAAATGAGCCCTCGGTTCTGTAAGCTGTTTTCTTAGATTGCATCTAACATAAAATGTTCCACTAGAATAATTTTGTTTTCATTTCACCAAGCAAGAGAAAAGACCTGAGATGCTTTCAAAAAGCAACCAAGCCCAGGCAGTTTTAATAGGCTAGCAGGTGGGGTAATAAGAGTACTTTAACAGAGATTTAAAACAAAGTAGAAGTGCCAGAGATACAGAGAGAGAGAGAGAGAGAGAGAGAGAGAATGACAGAGAGATGGAGAGGCAGAGAGACAGAAGCACAGAGAAGCAGGTTTTGGAGCATCCTTCTCAAACCCACACCTCACCTGAAATCCAAGGCAGGCTCCGGGACAATGGGTGCCGACAACCAGAACCTCCCCTGTCAACAGTACCCATCTAACAGCCCTGGCCTGGCATGCTGTCCCTATAGCTGAAGCTTTAGGCCAATCGCATGAGACACAGCCTCAGTCCTGTATTCATTCAACCCACATTTGCAGGGCTCTAAAGACTGCGGAAGACCCTCAAGGTCGGAACTATGTCTCTTTTGTCCACTAATGTCCGCCCAGTGCCCGACATGGTCCTGGCACATAGTGAGTTGCTAATAAGCATTTGTTGACCAGACAATTACTTTGTGCCAGGCACTGATCTAGCCACAAGGGGACATGATGGAGAGTAAAAGAGGCATAGCCTCTGTCCCACGGGGCTTACAATCTGGCTGGAGAGATAAAGACCTTAAGAGACCATTACACTCTGGCATGCTGAGTGGGGGGGTGGGGGAAGTTCAGAGTGCTATGAATTCACCCAGGAGGAGCATCCGACCCAGACTCAGGGAGACAGGGAAGGCTTCCTGGAGGCAGGGACCTTCAATCTTTAATCCTTAGACAAAAAGGATGAAAAAGAGTCATCCAGGAGAAGTGGTGGGGGGTGGGGAGGGGACTGCAGGCAGAGGGAAGAGTGTTGTGAAGGTTCAGTGACAAGACGGGATGGGACATCTAAGGAACAGAAAGAGACCTGGGGAACCAGATGGCTGGAGACAAGGAGGTGAACGTTTAAAGGGATCCTGGTGAAGCGGAGCAGACCACTTTACATAGGGCCTGAGAAGCCACGCTGAGGCGTGTAGACTTCATCCTAAAGCAGTGGAGAGCATTCAACAGACATTTATTAAGCACCTTGTATGTGTCAAGACTGGTCTTCAGGGGCACCTGGGTGGCTCAGTCATTAAGCATCTGCCTTCCTTCCGCTCAGGTCATGACCCCGGGGTCCTGGGATGGAGCCCCGTATCAGGCTCCCTGCTGGGCGGGGAATCTGCTTCTCCCTCTCCCCCTGCTGCTCCCCCTGCTTGTTCTCTCTCACTCTCTCTCTGTCAAATAAATAAATAAAACCTTTAAAAAAAAAAAAAAAAGACTGGCCTTGACATTGGCATTGGGGATAGGGAGGGAAGCAAATCAGTGGTGATCCTTGCCCTCGTGGACTTCAATTTAGTGCAGGGAACAGACATGAATCAAAAAATAACTGAATAAACCAACGTGTAATCATGAAGGGAGATAAACAATCCAAAATAGCCTGCTAGCCCTTCCTGTGCTGATGGGTATCTGTAAATACAGCGTGGCCACACGTGGCTAGGGTGCACTGAAGATGTCACTAATGTGACTGAAAAACCAAATGTGTCATTTTATTTAATTTGTATTATCTTAAATTCAAATTTAAATAACCATAAGTGGGTAGCAGCTACTGTATTGGACGGTATGGAGAAAAACGAATTCAGATCTGAGAGCACAAAAAAAAGGAGCTGGTCTCAGGTAGGGGATCGGGTGAGCATTCCTGGGGGTGTGACATGAGGTGGCAGATACTGCTGATGGTCCTGTCTCAAAACCCCTAATACAGGGTGGAAAGAACACTATAGCCAGAATACACGAAATCTGGGTTCTGGCCCTGGCTCAGGGACGCACACACTGGGCAATGCGTTATTCAAGCCTTCCATTTGCTCTGAGTCTCAGTTTCCTTATCTGTAAAACAGGAACAAGGGTTCTATCTAATTCACAGAACTGTTATGAGGGTCAAATGAAAGTATGTCTGTAGAAAACTTTGAAACCTATAAATACTATATGAATGTAAGGTATAATTTTAGTATCTCTTTGGCTCATTTCCAGGAGAAATGCATGCCCGTTGCAGAAAAATTGGAAAATGTAGAAAGATTCAAAGCCAAAAACAATTTGTAAATAACGTACTATCTTAGCTGTCTCTTGTCATTTTTCTTTGCATGTGGGTGCATATCTATAATTTTTAAAACAAACACCTGCATGCCGTTTTGTAGTCTACTTTTTTCCCCTAGCAATACATCCTGAACATTCCCCCGAGTCATTATTGTTTTCAGTGGCTGCAAAGTGTTCCATAAGAAGTTGTTTTACCTTCAGAGCCCATTACTTCCTTCATTAGCAGGTTGAGCGTGAGTCAAGGGAAGTCTCCCGCCTGCTTCCTCTCCACAGTGGCGCTGGCATTGGGCCCAAGGATGCTGGCAGCACATTCTGAATTCACAGAGCCCGGTTCCTAGAGTCCATTGCCTCCATGCCCCCTAACAAACCGAATTATGAGGGAGGGAGTCCCCCAGGGCACTAAGCTGATACCACCCCTCTCTGTGCAATCATATCTCCATGCCTGCCCTGCCAGGTCCACCAGGGATCACACGTTGGCACTTGGCCCCCAGCGCTGTGTGGGTGGAATTCTCCAGGGGGTGACCATCAAGCTCCCCTCAGCAACCCACCCCTCTACCAGGCTACGTGGGGAAAGCGCGCTTTCTTTGTTACCGGTAAACCTCACTGGACTTCACTATTTTCAAAGTTCAGGTGGCCCCGGACCCCCGGAGCGGCCCTCCTGCCGAATTGGTTTTCAGGCTGTGCCACTTTAAACATGATTCAAGAAAAATTACCGGAGCCTCCACTCCATCTGTCTCTGGAAATGGTCTTTGTGCTTAGATCATTTGCCAGCGACACTCCATCTCCACAATTACCTCGGCTGTTTTATCTTTATCTGTCTGCAACACTGAAGGGGAGGCAGCAGATAACACCATTATTTAAGTGACTTGTTCAGCTTCAATACTTTTGCATCTCAGAGTGTGAAATACCCCACTGCTGCCCTGGCCTTTCCCCGGGGACGAGCCCCTGCACTGTGTGTAGGTTTTAAGCATGATAAAGAGAGGTTGCTGAAGGAAGAGTTTCATCATAACCGGGCTGCATCCTTAGGAGCGCAGGAATGGGACTGAACCCCTGGTCACAGCTCGAACTGCTTCTCCATGCTCCCTAACCCCCAGGTGGCCTCATGGCAGAGGCCGGGACTCTAACAATCCTCTAGCACCAGTGTGTCTTCTACGCAACTGGAAGTTTCTGCGGTGGATAAAGCTGCGGCATGCCTGAGAGGTCAGGAGGAAAAAGCAAGGATCAGACAGTTAGGATGTGACCCTAGCTGGTCCCTACACATGTATCTTTTTACATATTTACTACATACACATCCTATAGACACCAAGAGGAAGAAAGATGCTCCCGCACACCTCCCACCTGCAGGGAGATAAAATATCAAAAGATAATGAACAAAGCCAGGCAGTACATGCCAGGTTAATAAGAACAGCTAGCACTTACGGAGCTCTCAACTACATGCCAGGCATTCCACTAAGCACTTCATCACATTTTCTTATTTACTCCTTGCAACTATCCTATGAGGTGTGCATGATGAGCCTCATTTTTCAGATGAAGACACTGAGCTATGGTGAGATTAAACAACTTGCCCAGCGTCACACAAACTGGTTGCAGCCGGGAGCTTGCTGCTTTGTGAGCAAGACACTTCTGCTTCCAAAGGGAACAGTTACGAGAAAGGAAATAGAGGGCACAGCCCCATTTCTAATAAAGCCAATCCATCGGCCGTTTCAAGTGTTAGGACCAGAGACTGACACAGCCAGTGGGTGGTGAATATAGCTCTCCATCCACCCTGTTCTTCTCTAGGGACACATCCCTACATTTCATACACAGGGTGTGGTCCTTTCAGGATTTCTTTCTTTCTTTCTATTATTTTCTCCCTTAAGAATGAGATTCCGTCCTTTCCACTCAAGGACTGGGTCAAAACCAACAGGAATACCAGCCACATGAACCAGGGGAGTGTCCTGGCAGTCAAGCCAGGTCATGGAGTGGAGGAATGGGAGACAGAGATGATCTGAGAAGCCGTATGACTTCAAGGTAAGGAGGGGAGCAAGAAGACCCTGGGACAGTATGGGACAAGGCACATCGGATCTTCGACCCAGAGGGAGAGAGTCAGAGCAGACAGGAAACAAGATATGAGGTCTGGCTTAGGGTATGAGCCCCAGCGCCAGGCTCTGAGACAAGGTGAGTCTGAGTGTTATTTGGGAGCTGACTCTGAGAAACGGTAGTAGCCGAGTGAGGGCTGAGGCAAGGAGAGGAAGGAAGCAAATACAGTGCGTTAATAGGAAGTTTACCATTTGGGGAAACTGAAGCTCAGTTGCACCAGGAAACTCCAGGAGAAGATGTGGAACGTACCTCAAAATTGTTCCACCTAAGAGGCTAGGGAGCTGGGGTATTAGTCCACCAACATGTTCTCATGAATAGTTGAGGGCTGCTCCCATGTGATGTGACTCCCAGCCTTTCAGCCTGCCCCACCTGCTCAGGCTAAGCAAGCTCCTCCTACAACCAGAGGAAGCCCACAGGCAGACAGTTGCAGAGGCTTGCAGAAAAAAGCCCTGGTTGGGTACACAGGGAGCATATGACAAGGTCAGAGCCGGAACAAACAGGAACTGGGAGGGAAAGAGAATGAGAACACAGCAAAAGTCCTCAAGCTACAGGGGACAGAAGGACTGTGAGCTCCTGAGTGCAGCCTGGCTAATGACCACACAACACAGGGACAGGCAGGGCTGGGGTTTCAAGGGTGAGGGCTGGGCTGATGGCAACGCCCTCAGGCCCCTTCCGCGTCCTAGGGATGAGCTGGGCAGCCAACGTGCAGATCAGACCCTGAGCAATGAAAGGACCCCTTGCAAGTCTTTGGTCCTCTTGCCACCATCAACTCTCTCTGTACCCCCACTCTGCTCTTCAGAGCCTCCGTCCCCAGTGCACCTGATTCCCCAGGCCAGGGCAAAGTGAGTTTGCAGAAATGGCACCTCCTCTCTCTCAGCCCAGCCTGACTCTGTGATAATGACCCCAGAACTGTCACTCTGCAAATAACTGTGGCCAGGGCAAGAGGGGCAGAAGCCAACGTGAGGATCTGAGACAGACATCTGTAATCACACATTTGGAACAATGCAAACCATCGAGCAGAAGCTCTATTTCAATTTTCTCACTTTGGTCTTCCTTAACCTCAGACTGAGGGGGAATAAACGCTTTTTGATTTGTAGACTGAATTCTTTAAAGAGCCAGTTTGTCCTCTTTTAAATTTATTTTTTCCTTTTGCTTGGGGTAGTCGCCAGGGGCCCAAAATGAGAATTTGGTACCTTGGTCAGATGGCTCAAATGTCAAAAGTTACTATAGGGGATATCATGCTACCAATGAATCTTTCCTGCTAATCCAAAGTCAAGTAAGTCCATGGAGGGCTTTTTTTTTTTTCTAGAATTTCAGGCTCCCTGAGGACTAATTTCTCTGAAAGCTGCATTAAACTAATAGCACCATAAAAGGCCCATTGTGAGATGTAATTGGTTTGCAGGACTTTCCTATAAAAATAATAAAACGACTGACAAAGGCAGTTTCCAAAGGTCAATCATCTTTGTGTTGCTTGAGTTGAGTGGAGATCAGTCCCAGAATTCCATTTTATAGGCATATTAATCAAAACTGGGCCTGCCTTCCCCATCTGACCCCATCAGCTGTCAGAGAAGTCACAGGTCCCACCTTATGCTGATTGCCAAAAGGATGCTTTGGACTCCTCTTTTCCCCAGAAGAGACTGGCCCATCACCACCATGAAAGCAGAGCTGGAAGCTGAAGTCTTCAAGGGTGGAAAAACTATACCCTGAACACAAGAAAGAAGAGATAACTAAGTGAGTCGGGCAGGTGTGTGCTAGGCATGTGCTTAGAGAGAAGGCCCCTGTCCCCAAGGAGCTGGTGAAATATGTTAGTCATGACTCTTGGTTATATTTAACCAAAACCAACTAAAACTAGCTTAAGTAAAAGTGAAAATCCAGTTAGCTTATATAATGGAATTTTAAGGATGGCTGGATCCAAGGGCTCAAAGAATGTCAGCTCATTGATGACAGAAAGTTCTCATTATTCTCTCTCTCTCATCTATCTATCAATCATCCATCCATCTCTCATCTATCTATCTATCCATCTACCATCTATCTATCTTTCTACCTATGATCTTTGTCTATCTGTCTCTGCACTGCTGGTCCCTGCTCTTGAATAAGCTCTTTGCCACATGGTGGCAAGGAGGCATCAGGCAGCCCTTGTTGCCCATTTTCTCCAGTGAGCCACTTCACTATAAAGAGACTTTTTCTCCTAATGTTCATATATCAATTCCAGGGAAACAAAACAAAACAAAACTCTGGTTAGCCCTGTTTGGATCACATGCCCACCCCTGAACCAATCACTGTATCCATGAGGTTGCAATAATATGATTTCTCAGATTGAGTCACACGCTGCCCCATCTGGCTAGGAGGTCCAGAGAGAGGGCATAACAACACATTTGACAATTAACCAGATCACATCAAGTAGAGAGAAAGGAGGTTCCCCCAAGGGTAGGATGCTGGCAGACAAAATCTGCCCACCCAAAGAAAGCAACCCAACCTCGAAATGCACTCGACCAGTTAATTTAAGGTGTCTTCATTCCAAATATTCTATTACTCTATTCATCCCTCCTTTCTCCTGCCCATCCATCCGTTTATCTGGCAAGAGTTGGTTTTATAGGAACAAGATCTTTTCCTTCTTTCCCCTGCTCAAAATAAAATCTAAAAAAACAATTGCTATTTCTGGGGCCTAAGTCTCCAAAAGGATGAATTATCCTCAAACCCTAGAGGGTGTACTACTACTCAGCCATGCTAATTTAACAAGTCTTTCCTGAGTCTCAGACTGCTCACAAGATGCTGAACCGACACCCAGCCTCTTCTTGGCAAAACCTGAAGGCAGCACCCAAGACCCTGGAGGATAAAAGTGTTTGCCTTCTCACAATAGCCCCCACGGGGTCATTACTCATTAGCTGCTAAGTAAAAGACAGTGTACTTTCTATCATCTACACAAGGGGGGTAGTCTTTTGATGCAATCAGCGATTGTCCACACTGAGCATGAAAGGAATGCTCCCTTCCTGCGAAGAGCAACAGAAATGTTCCTGCTGGGGTCGGGGGCTCCATAGAGAGTCATTTCTGTGTTGGGAAAGAGTGGAAATTATCAGACCTTTGAAATAGCTTAAACTTAGATCTTAATATTTTGAATAGGATCAAAGTGCCTTGGTATGGTACAATACTTTTCATGGAGTGCTTTGTCACCCAGGTATAGAAATATACATATATGCCAGTCAAAAGTATTTTAAACTTTTATACGCAGACCCATCTTGGAAGAAGTAGGATTGGTGACCAAATAAGAAATACAATTTTTAAAGTATGTTGGTGTTTCTCAGATGTGAAACCATTAAATGATTGAACACCAAGCTACCTATGTAATATTCACATGGGCTCTGAATCTGATATAATTCCCAAGGAAAACAACTATCAGTCAGAAATAAACTAACATTTACTATTCGTCTCCTGTGATTTATACATATATTTTAAGAAGTCCCTTATAACCACCCTCCAAGGTTTGGAAGGTGGGAAATCAATGAATAATACTAGAAACTGGTAGAACCAGAGCTCAATCCAAGTGTCTCAACTCTGTCCTGTGCTCTTCTTCTTTCTGTGACACCTGTGTGACCTTCCCAGCAAGCCCCCCCCCCCCCCGCTATCCCTGCACACAGCGAGCATACCCGTGGGCGTCATGTGTAGGATACACTCGTGCAATGCTTCAGGTGCCACATTTTCTGCATTGACTACATATTAATATGCGGGCAAGGATGCCAACTGAGAATAACTCAAATGAAAAAGGAAAATAGATGGTAGAGTTAACTCTGAACGAGTAAAATCAATTTAACTTAAAGAGTCCTTCTTCCACTGCATAGAAAGTAGCAGTTGAGCGGTGGGTTCTGGACGAGCATGGCCATTTCTGGCTTAAATACAACCTCTTCAGAGAAATTTCCTGAAGTGTCAGGTGGGCATAATTCTAAAATGCAATGCTACACGTCAGCAGGGAAATAACCCTACTGGTCATAAATCCCATAGAGCAATAATAAAAATGTCTCTGACTAGATAACAGCAAGACACGCCAATGTTCCAGAAAGACAAACATAAACATAAGTTGCTGCCCAGTTTAAAAAAAGAAGCGTTAGTGACAAATTCACTTTAGCTACTTTGCCGAGTCCTTGCTATTAGTGCCTGCAAAGTTACAGGGCCCCGGGGACTGTTCTCAAATGCTGCGTTCCAGGAGGGGTGCTGGCCAAACTGGGTTCTTTTCTTCTAAAGCTAAGACTGGGGAAAGGACAAATCTTTCTTTAGAGGTTTAGAGAAAACAAGACTGGCTTATTCAGAGGATGGCTTTTTTGCTGTCGTTCTTTATAATAACAAGAGGATTTGGATACACACTTGGGTTCGTGAAGTATAAATCCTGCTTAAATCTATAGAAGTTAAGAAGACGTGTGGTTGGCCCCGTGGAGCAGGAAGCAGCATCTGTGTCAAATTGTATCGAGCAATGTTCTTTGTTGTTGTGAGATGTTGATAAATCCCTGGGTCTTCAACAAGGGGAGTCAGGAATAGGAAACTCATTTCAAATCATATCTCAGGTAGACGTCTGAGTCAAAATAAGATGAAAGTCATTAATTTTTTTTTCTATTAAGCCACCAAAACACAAGTGGAATAGTTCTTTCCTTTCCTTATTTCAACCTGAATTCTGTTAAGAACAAGGGCCAAGATGCTTGTTCTAAATCTTCAGAGAACAACACAGAATTGTTCTTTTCCTTTTTCTTTAGCCAAACAACAAGGTGTGAACAAAACTGTCACTTAACATGGTAATTAACACAGGGAGGTATAATTAGCTGCCACAAGCATTTCTTTCTCATCTCAAACACCCCTGATGCCAAGGAGATTAATGTCTGTATCACTGTTAGGGTAATAAGCCCACCTGATGGATAGGTGCGCTCCGCTTGTCTTGATCTGGTAACACCACGCCCCAGATTAATTTCTGAGTGATTTCCTTAGCGATGGAAAGAGTCACAGAGGCAAAATGCTTCCTCAGGCAAATCTTCACATCTGTAAACATTAACAGCCTTATAACAAGCCACGTAAACATGGGTGACGGCAACTCCAGACAACACTGGAACAATCTCTAATGGTAACAAACTAGATAGTGAGCACCCCCCTATTTAACCACCTAAACCAAAACCTGCTCTGCCATCAGTCTGCATAAGACCATACAACAAAAAAAAGACTGAAACACTATCTTTGGCAGGCTGTGTTTAGATGGGGTTGTGCAAATTATTTATACTACGTCTGGTTTTCCTTTTATTTCAAGAAAGCCAAAACTGCTCAATCAGAAAATAAAATCCAGCATGCAGCTTGCCTAGTGATAAGCACGGTGCTCCTTTGACTGTATCATTCCATCACGTCTTCAACCCTCTTTTTCTATCTACAACAAAACACAATCTGCTGCCGGTCCCTTTACCTTGTGCCCCTGCCTGATTTTCTCCCTACATCTCTGTCCTGCTCACCATCCCCTGTGGCTTATATATGTGAGTCAGTTCACTGTAGCCTTTGCTGACCCTGAGATCCAGAGTCACATGCTCTACTGACTGAGCCAGCCAGGTGCCCCATATTTTTTTTAATAAGTGGGAGCTTTAATGTGGTCTTCCCTGTATAATCAGTTATAAGGTATGCTACTTCTTTATGAGTAAAATTGCCATTCCATCAACTTTATTAATTCTTCAGGAGAACAGGGTTGCATTATATTTGAGTTGTGCTTCTTCCAGTATGCCTGCTCCAAACTTTCTCCAGCACAGAAATCCTGTCTTTGATAGCCCTGAGTCCTGATCTTCTCCCCTTTGCTTAAACGCTTCGGGTGAAAAGGAAGTCAGCATATTTGGGGCCACCTGCTACATTGCCAGATTGCAGACACCTGTAGACCATTCTGCCTTACACTCCCTGGAGACTGTCTCCTACAGCTTGGGTGGTTTACTCTGGTTCCATTCTCAGGAGCTCCACAGAAGATGTCAACTCCCCTTCTATCTTGGTAACCCCTCAATCAACTAGAGAATGAGATTTGGTCTCTCGTAGGAGTGTTGGGCTCAGACAGCTGCAAAAGCCTAAAGTCACACTGGGTAGCTACATGGGACCCTGGGGAACCAGAGAGAAAATCATCCAAGGGGACCGGCAGTGACTTGGCACCTCATGACCCTTGTCATACATAAGTGAAGATCCAATGCTGCCAAATCTTTCAAATTTCCAAGAGAAGTGTGAAATCTGTATTTGTATGTGAAATTTCCCAGTTTTCTCAATTTTTGAAAGTTGACAACCGAGAGAAAAAATAATTTTAAATATCATGCAGGCCAAATGAAACACATATGTGAGTCAGATCCAAACCATACAACACAAGTTGCAATCACTTCTCTGAAATGTTCTCTCCTCTGAATTAGGGATATGGAGGTTTATCTGACAATGGCAAATTTTGTTTGGTATCCCTTTTTATTTTTGTTGTACACACTGGCCTGCAGAAATGATTAAATGTCTTACTGAGCACATTTATTTGCAATTACTTGGAGGTTTTGTTTTCTTTTAAAAAACAATTTCAACCAAACTAACCTTCATGCAAGCCTGTCTGCATAAATACAAGTTGGATAGCTTTAAGTTATTTAGATAATTAGCCAACATCATTCATCATCCACTCATGTGTGGCCTTAGGACATTCATTTAGCCTTCCTGTGCCTCAATTTCCTCATCTGAAAACTGGGATGAATGTATTTTTCTTAGTGAAACTTAATTATTACCATCCCTTCACAGGTTGAGGTTGCATTAGGATTAGTGATTCTCTTCCAAAGAACATTGTGTGGAAAGGGAAAAATAGTAATTTTAAAGTGGAGAAGCCTGGCAAACACTACCTTAACCAAATAATAAATGTGAACCTTGCCCGTGATGCCAAGTGGCTAACATGTACCAGCTGATATGAGGGGATTAGAAGGGCACTGCACCTCTATGATACTCTTCTTCCAAAACCATAATTCCCACCTTATCATGAGAAAAATATCAGACAATTCCATATTGGAATTGTGTTTAAGTAGGAGGAAGTAGTCAGTTGGGTGGAATGTTGTTGAGGGCTATGTAAGATTAGGACAGGAAAGGTTTGCTGACTTGAGTGTTTCCAGAGGTGTAGTTGAAGACTAAAACTAGATTGGATTTAAGTGTTGAAGGGTTGAAGAGTGAGTGGAACCAAGGATAGATAATGGGTTCAAGAAGATGTTCTGGAAAAGAAAGAGGAGAAATTGCGATACAAGCTAAAGGGAGATGTAAATTCAAGTAGAATTGTTTATTGGTCTTTAATGGGCCAAGTGGGTAAATATCTATATGCTATCATTGAGAATGATCCTACAAAGTCGGACACACCAATGATGCAGGAGAAGGGTAATAAAACGTTCTGAAACAACAAGTCCTTGAGGAAGTAAGGAGATGGGATTCAGAGCACAAAAAGAGAGGTTGGCCTTAGTTGAAGTGGAGAGACTTTTCACCTCTTAATAGGAGAGAACTGAAGACCAGCAAAACTCCAAGTAGATGTCCAGATTTGTTGGTGGAGAGATTATGGCTTCTATACTCTCAGTTAAGTATGAAGCAACCCATGAGTTTAAAGTAAGAAGGTAAGGAGTGAGGAAGGGTAGTAAAAAGAAGGCAAGGGGTACACACATGCACTAGGAGACTTGCCAGGCCATTGCACCAGAGAGAGGGTCAAGGGAGCTGAAAGCATTTGCAAGGAAGCAATGGTAACTGTGGGCCATAAAATCTAAACCACATAAGGAAGGAAAGGAGGAAAAGAGATGAATAGTGACAAAGCAATGGAGTCTAAGTTTGAAAGGGCTCAATGATGTTGGGAAACTATCTGCATTGGCTATTCTAGAGCATATTATCAGGAAGAATAGGAGGCTGCTGTCAGAGGACAGAATATTTAAAATCAAGATTTCAAGACTGGGGGGCACCTGGGTGGCTCAGTCAGTTAAGTGGCTGCCTTCGGCTCAGGTCATGATCCTAGGGTACTGGGATCGAGCCCCACATTGGGGTCCCTGCTGAGCAGAGAGTCTGCTTCTCCCTCTGCCTGCAGCTCCCCCTGCTGTGCTCTCTCTCTCTCTCTCTCTCTGTCAAATAAATAAATAAAATCTTTAAAAAAAAAAATATTTCAAGACTGGTGGAATAATTGGATAGTGACCTGAGGTGGAAGGAAAGAAAAGTTGCTGGAAGTGAGGAACTCAAGCTGAGGTCCCAGGGCATTGTGTCAGTCATGCACATAGTTACCGAAGTCACCAGAAGCAATGAGAGGAGTAGGCATTAAAAACCACACAATGAGACTCAAGCTAAGGCCTTTGGGGCACAAGGAGAGTGCCCAGAAGGTGAGAAGGTAGTGAATGAAAGTTGAAGGGTTGGTGGGTGATATAGTATGATGGCCCAACTTCAAACACACTGATATTTTGAAGGAGAAAAAAATAGGAATTAAAATAGAAATGCAGAGCAAGGATAATACCTACTCCGTATCCTTAACCTGAAGAGCACAGACGTCTGTGAGATTTAAGAAAAAAGTTTCCACTTAAGAGGACTGCAAAGGAAGCAAGGGTGAGTCAGGACAAGGGAAAGAAGAGAGCTTCCATTCAGAAGAAAAGGTTGAGGATGTAGGAAGTTTGCAGACCATAGGTCAGAGGTTAGAGGGTGTGATGAAGGAGAGAAAGGATAGGGGATTGGGTCAGTTTGAGCAGTATGAAAATGGAATGGCCAGGTGCTTGTGCTTTCATCAGAGACTGAGGAAACCTCAATGTCATGATGTGGGACACGATAGAATTAGTCAAACTTATCAGTTTGAGTCTTGCCTCTGAAAGCAAGTACCATGTCCCAGGAGGTTGCTTCCTTTCTCATGAGGTCTGAAGACGGGCTTCTCTTGAGGAGGAGATACTGTATATAAAGCAGCCATCCTCAAGTCTGGCTACATCAGAACCAACTCGGAGCTTTAAAAAATGTCAATGTCCACAATACACCGGGGCCAGTGAAATCAGAGTCTCTGGGGAGGGACCCAGATCTCAGTACTTTTGTAAGTTCCCCAAGTGATTCCCATGTGCAACCAGGTTTGAGAATATGGGTTCCTCTCCCAAAGAGTCAGGGGTGTGGCCTCAGCATTAGGGTTCTTAAAAGCCTTTGTGATGGCAGCTATTACAATTATTGTTACACTTAATAAGTTCCCATGCATCATCATAATGGGAAGGAGGAAAAGAAATTGTCTTTGTTTAAATAGAAAAGAACAGTGTTATTATGGAACTAGAGGAAAGAGTTCCTGGCATTCTGTCTCAGATTGAGTATAAGAAAGACTAATCACTTATGTGAAAGAAACAGAATTGGCACAATATACTTTAATAGCCATTCAATCTTCTAATACCTATTTAAAGAGCATAATAGAAGACTTCACAATCCAGGGAGGATTCTTGACCATATCCATTCTGACAGCAGTTAAGCAGTTTTCACGATTATTATCCATTCACCTGACCACATAGAACAATATTTTAAAACTTTCCAGGCTATTATTAGGGCAAGGAGATGATTTTTAGATAATAATAATTAAAGCTGACATTTACTGAGCACTTACTATGTGCCAGGCACTGTGCAAATATCACATGTGATCTCCTGTAATCCTCATAATAATTCTGAGATGGGTTATTATCCTCATTTTGCAAATGAGAGTCCAAAGACTGGGGACTTATTTAACCTGCCTGAGATCAAAAAGCTATACTTGGAAGAATATGGATTCAAATTAAAAAGTTAGTCTGGTCCCAAAATCTGTGTGCTTTTAAACACTACGCCATCTTGTCTACTTACAAGATCCTATAAGACATAAAAGGGAACAGGGTTGTGGGCAAAAATGGAGGAATCAGCCTTAGAGAAAAAGTAGAGACATGGTCTCTTGCTTGATAGAATAAAATAGAGAACAGGTATCTGGGGGAAAGGATATAAAGGAATTTGGAAGTGAAGAGAAAACTCAAAAATTCTAAAATTTACAAGGACACCTTTACATTTCCTAAAGCAGTTAGCATAATAAGTTATATAAAATAGAAACTCAAAACATACTGTTGACTGAATATTCTTTCAATTGTCATTGTATAATTAAATGAGAAATCTTAATGAAAATAGTTGATTTGCCAAAGGGCTCACATTCTGAAAGCTTCTGTTCATCTTAAAAATTCTCATATTTGGGGTGCCTGGGTGGCTCAGTCGTTAAGCGTCTGCCTTCGGCTCAGATCATGATCCCAGAGTCCTGGGATCAAGCCCCACATTGGGCTCCCTGCTCCACGGGAAGCCTGCTTCTCCCTCTCCCACTCCCCCTGCTTGTGTTCCCTCTCTCACTGTGTCTCTCTCTGCAAATAAATAAATAAAATCTTTAAAAAAAATTCTCATATTTATTGCAATCATATTGTTTATACAAATAACTTAGGAAATATAAGTACTAGAAGAAAGGACGGAAAGAAGGAAGGAGAGAAGGAAGGAAGGAAGGAAGGAAGGGAGGGGTCATTCTTCCTACCAGTAAAAAGCCAGCAAATAAGTAGAGAAGGAATGATAGAATAAAAATATCACCATTTGACAAAATATTATAATTGCTATTGATTAAGGAAAGAATCATCAATGGTGCTAAAAATAGTAGGTACAGTTTAAGGAGGAATAGAATATTAACATGGTCTCAGATTATTTATCTACCAGATATTTATTAGTCACAAGAGTTGAAGAGTAAATTTATAGTAGAGAAACATGGTGATGCCATCTCAAGCCAACCGTCAAACTTAACACGGTCAGTAATGAGACCACTCATCAGCCTCCTGATATGATGCGCTGAAAAGAACTCAGCATCACTCCTGTGATATTCTGGCCGAAAGTATATGACCTAAATGGAGCCATCAGAAAACGTTAAACATGGGGCACCTGGGTGGCATAGTCGATTGGGCATCCAACTCTTGATTTCAGCTCAGGTCATGATCTCAGGATGGTGAGATAGAGCCCCGCTTTGGGGGACTCAAGCATTGGCTCAGTGAGGAGTCTGCTTAGTTTCTCTCTCCCTCTCCCTCTGCTCCTCCCCCCACTCAAATAAATAAGTAAATCTTAAAAAAAAAAAAGAAAACATTAAACAAAATCAAACTGAGTTTGAAAAATAACCTTCAGTGTCATGAAATACAAAGAAACACTAAAGATCTCCTCTAGATTAAAGGAGTTTAAAGAGATATGATACTGAATTTTCGTTTGCTATAAAGAACATAAATATGACAACTTGTAAAAATCTCAATAAAGTCTATAGATTAGAAAATAGTGTTATATCAGTGTTAATTTTTGAGGTTGATTTTAATTAGCATTATGTAACAGAGTTCCTCATTTTTAGGAAATACACTCTGACATATTTAGAAATAAAGAGACATCATCTCTACAATTTACTCTTAAGTGGTTCAGAAAAAAACATAGATAAATGAATAAAGCAAATATAATAAAATGATAAAAATTGGATAATCTGGGTGAATGATATCAATGAATTCTTTGAATTATTCTTACAACTTCTCTGTAAGTCTAAAAATAAGTCAGAAGTGGGGCGCGGGGGTGGCTCAGATGGTTAAGCATCTGCCTTTAGCTCAGGTCATGATTCCAGGACCTGGGATTGAGTCCCGTGTCTGGTTCCCTGCTCAGCCGGGGAGTCTGCTTCTCCCTCTCTCTCTGCTTCTCCCTCTGCTTGTGCTCTCTCTCTCTCTCAAATGAATAAATAACATCTTTTTAAAAATAAAAATAAGTCCGAATAAAAAATTGTTTGGGGGCACCTGGGTGACTCAGTTGATTAAGCATCTGGCTTCAGCTCAGGTCATGATCCCAAGGTCCTGGGATGGAGTCCTGCATCAGGATCCCCACTCAGTGGGGAGCCTGCTTCTCCCTTTGCCCTTCCCCTGTCTCATGCACTCTCTCTCCCTCTCTCTCTCAAAAAGAAATAAATAAAATCTTAAAAAAAAAATTGTTTGGATAACCTTAAAGTAATCCACAAGCAATTTATCTACCAAAACAAACTTGCCCACTTTTTAAAGGAAGACAACAAACTCTAGATACTCAATGGTGTAATACTCACATTATCCTAGCACCTAATAAAAAATTACCAGACATGCAAAAATGCAGGAAAATATGATGCAAACCAAGAGAAAATTTAGTCAATAGAAATAATCACAAATTAAAGAGATGATATATTAGTAGACAAGAATTTCAAAACAGCTATGATAAATATGTTCATGGATGTAAAGGAAGCATGAACATAAAGAAGAGAGAGAGGAAAGATATAAAAACAACCAAATGAAACTTCTGAAGCTGAAAAATATAATATCTAAAATAAGAAATGTATTAAATGTGGTTTAACCACAGAGTATGTACTGCCCAAGGAAGTATTAGTGAAACTTTAATACATTGCAAAAGAAATTATCCAAAGTGAATAACAAAACAAAAAAGGAGGAAAAATAGAGAATTTAATGCCTACTCAATACTATCAAACTGTCTAACATAAAAATAATAGTAATCCCAGGAAGAGTGTGCACAAAAAAAATCTGAGAAATAATGGCCAAATTTTTTCTAAATTTTATGAAAACTATAACCTATAGTTCCAAGAGTCTCAATAACCCCCAAGCAGGATAAACATAAAGAAAACCACACCAAAGCATATCATAATCAAATCCTAAAAATCAATTATAAAGACAAATTTTGTAAAGCAAAAGACATATTACATTCAGGGGAACAAAGATAAGAATACTTGCAGTCTAATACATACCAGAAAACAATATAACAACAAGCAAAGGGAGAAGTTGGCAAAAGGATACAGACTTTCAGTTATAAGGTGAATAAGGTCTAAGAATCTCATGTATAACATGGTAACTGTAACTGATAACACTGCATTGTATAATTGAAATTTACTGGGAGTAGAACTTAAATGTTGTCATCCCCTCCAAAAAAAAAAAAAAAGGTAAATATATGAGGTGTTGGATGTATCGATTAACTCAATGGGGGGAATCCCTTTACAATGTATACATGTCAAATAATCATGTTGTATACTTCAAATATCTTACAATTTTGTCAGTTATGCCTCAGTAAAGTTGAAAACTCAATACAAAGCAAACAGGAAAAGAGAAACAATAAATAAATGGGACTACAAAACAAATAGTAAGATGGTAGACCTAAACAATACTAATAATTGCATTAAATCTAATGGGTCTAATTCCTCTAATTAAAAGGGCAAGATCGTCACACTGAACTTGAAAAAAAGCAATATTCCACTATATTCTATCTATAATGAGCATATTTTAATATTAGGATATCAATACCTTAAAAGTAAAAGGATATGGGGGCACCTGGGTGGCACAGTCAGTTGAGCGTCCAACTCTTTTGTTTTCTGCTCAGGTCATGATCTCAGTGTTGTGAGATCAAGTCCCGCATCAGGCTCTGCGCTCAGTGTGGAGTCTGCTTGAGATTCTCTCTCCCTCTAGCTCTGCCCTTCCTGCTTGTGCTCTCTAAAGTAAATAAATAAATCTTAAAAAAAAAAAAAAAGGATATAAAAAATATAATATGAAAACACCGCAAATAATAAAGCTGGAGTGACTATATTAATATTACACAAGGTAGACTTCTAGACAAGCAATATTATCAGAAATAGAGATATTTCATAATAAAAAGTTCAATTTATCAAGAAGACATAATCCTCAATATTTATGTACTATTAAAGCTTCAAAATCCACACAGCAAAAACTAACAGTGAGAGGATAGACAAAGCCACAACCACATTTGGAGATTTGACACTCCGCTCTCAGTAATCAATAAAACAAGTACAAAAATCAGTAAAAAATTTAGAGTAGCAACAAGTTTACATAATTGACATTTATACAACACTCCACCCAACAGAAGCAAAATACATATCCTTTTGAGGTGCACATAGAACAAGAAACAAGATAATCCATATTCTGGTCCATAAATTTGAAATGATTCAAAGTATTCAGGGAATGATGAAATAGGTAAGGGAATGGTGAAATAGGTCATGGGATTAAGGAGTGCACTTGTCATGAGGAGCACTGGGTGATATATGGAATTGTTAAATCACTATATTGTACACCTGAAATTAATATAACACTGTATGTTAACTATACAGGAATTAAAATAAAATAAATAAAATAAAATAGTAAAATGAAATAAACAAAGTATACAGAACATGTTCTTTGATGACTATAGAATAAATTAAAAATCAGTAACAAAAGCTATCTGGAAAAGTACCTAAATGTTTGCAAATTTAAAAACATGATTCTAAACACCTCATGAGTAAAACAAATAGTCATAAAAGAAGGTAGAAACTAATTAAACTGAATAATAATGAAAACATAACATTAAAATATATTTATTATTTATAAATTATTATTTATAAATAAATTAAAATATTTATATAAAAATATATAACATATATAGAATAAAATATATTTTATATAAGATAATATATATAACATATAAGATGAATATATATTTAACATAACACATTAAAATAGCCAAACTGTGGAAAGAGCCGAGATGCCCTTCAACAGATGAATGGATATAGAAGATGTGGTCCATATATACAATGGAATATTACTCAGCCATCAGAAAGGATGAATACCCAACTTTTACATCAACATGGATGGGACTGGAGGAGATTATGCTAAGTGAAATAAGTCAAGCAGAGAAAGTCAATTATCATATGGTTTCACTTATTTGTGGAATATAAGGAATAGCATGGAAGACATTAGGAGAAGGAAGGGAAAAATGAAGGGGGAAAATTGGAGGGGAAAATGAACTATGAGACACTATGGACTCTGGGAATCAAACTGAGGGCTTTAGAGGGGAGGGGGTGAGGGGATGGGTTAGCTCAGTGATGGGTATTAAGGAGGGCACATACTGCATGGAGCACTGGGTGTTAGACGCAAACAATGAATCATGGAACACTACATCAAAAACTAATGATGTACTGTATGGTGACTAATATAACATAATAAAATTAAATTAAATTTAAAAAATTAAAATTTAATTTTTAATTAAAATTAAAACTGGATGCATTTAAAGCAGAGTTTAGAGGAAAATGTATAGCTTTAAAGGCTATTTTTTTAAAGGAAAGGGCTAAAATCAATTACAGTAAGAAGCTATAAGAACAAGAGAAAATTAAACCCAAAGTAAGTGGAAGAAAATACTAAGTATTAGAGCAGAAGTTAATGAAATAAAAAACTGACATTAGAGAATAATTAAAGAAATAAAGAGCTGGTTCTTTAGAAATATTAATAAAATTTTTTGATAAACTGCTAGCTAGACTCTCATAAAGAAAAAAGGAGAGGGACGCTTGGGTGGCTCAGTCAGTTAAGCGTCTGCCTTCGGCTCAGGTCATGATCCCAGGGTCCCGGGACTGAGTCCCACATTGGACTTCTTGCTCAGTGGGGAGCCTGCATCCCCCTCTGCCTGTCTCTCTCTCTCTCTCTATCTGATAGATGATAGATAGATAGATAACATAAAATAAGAAAAAAGGAGAGAAGATTCAAATTACCAATATCCAGAATGAAATAGGAAACATTTGTTCAGATCTTACCAATGTTTGGGGTAGTATAAGAATATTATGAACAATTTTATGTCAATAAACTCAACAACTTATATGAAATATATGAATTCCTTCAAAGACACAAATTATATAAAGTGACACAAGATAAAACAGAAAAACTGAATAGCCTTATATCTATTTAAAAACCTTTACACAAGAAAAATTATAATTTCAGATGGCTTTACTGACAAATTATATTAAGTATTTATGGAAGAAATAATATCCATTCTACAATTCTATCTATTTCAGGAAATAAAGAAGGAGCATTTCCTAATTCAGCTTATGAGGTCAGCAAAATCTTAACACCAAAACCATAGAAAGATACCACAGGAAATCTATAGACCGATAAACCTCATATATATAGTTATAAAAATCCTTAACAAAATATTAGTGAGTCTAATTCAACAACATATAAATACATTAAAATGACAATATGACAAAGAAGGGTTTGCCCAAAAAAAAAGGCAAAATTGGTTTAACATTTGAAAATTAAAGTGATACACCATGTTAACAAAATGTAAGAGAAAAAAACATTATTATCTCAGTACATGCAAAAAAAAAAAAAGAGCACTGATGAAATTCAATATACATGCATGATTAAAATATCTTAGCAAACAAGAAATAAAAGGGGACTTCCTCAACCCAATAAAAGGCATCTATGAAAATCCTACAGCTAACATCATACTTCATGATGAAGGGCTCCCCTGACATCAAGAACAAGGCAGAGATGTTGCTCTCACCACTTCAATTCAACATTGTACTAAAATTCCTGGCCAGTATAAGTATAGTAATTGTGAATAAAAAAGAAGAAAAAAAGAGAAACTACCTTTATTTGTAGAAAACATGATTATGTTCATAGAAAATTTTACATAATCCCCCAAAGCTATAAAACTAATTAATTTAGCAACGTCCTAGAATACAAAATAATATATTTAAAAAGTTGCATTTCTACATACTAATAACAAATGGAAAGTAAAAATGTAAATACCATTTATAGTAACATCAGAAAATGCAAAATATTTAGACAAATGTAATAAAATATGTGCAATATCTGTACACTGAAAACTACAAGAAGTTGCTGAGAGAAATTTAAAACTAAGTAAATGAGAACATGTACCATATTCGTGGATTGAAAGCCTCAATATTGTTAAGATGACAATACTCCCCAAATCCATCCATAGATTCAATGCAATCCCAACCAAATTCCCAGCAAACTTTGTTGTAGAAATCGACAAGCTGATTCTAAGCTGTATATAGATATGCAAGGGATCTAGAATAACAAAAGTAATTCTAAAGAAGAAAAAAGTTGAAGATCTTACACCATCTAATTTTAAGAGTTACCATAAAGCTATTGTTATCAAGAGAGATAGATATGGAACTACAAAACAGAACAGAGAGTTCATAAATAGAACTAGTCAAATAGTCAATTGATTTTCTACAAGTGTTCCAAGGCAATGCAATGGGAAAATGGTGCTGAACAACTGGATATCCATATGGAACAAAAATAAACCTCTACTCTAACCTCACACCATACATAAAATTAACTCTAAATGGATCATAAATACAAACATAAAATCTAAAACTTCTAAAGAAAAACACAGATTAAAAAAATCATTACTGTCTTGGAATAGGCACAAATTACTTAGAACAAGAAAAGTATAAACCACATAAGAAAATAAAAATAAATTGGACCTTATTAAAATTTTAAATGTCTGCTCTTCAAAATACACTGTTAAGAAAATGGAAAGGCATTTGCAATCCATCTATCTGACAAAGGTTTTGTATCCAGAATATACAAAAAACTTCTACAATCTAATATGATAAAAAAAAATAGGCAAAAGATTTGAAGACACTACACATATGAATGACCAAAAGCACATGAAAAAATGCTTGACATTATTATCAGGAGATATAAATTTAAATATGAGATATCACTATACATCCAAAAGAATGACTTAAAAAATACTGACAATACTGAATATTGACAAGGATTGGAGTAATCGCAGTTGATGCACATTGTTCATAGGAATGTAAAATGGTCCAATCAGTTGGGAAAACAGTCCAGCAGTTTCTTATCACGTTAAATGTACACTTACCTTTCAATCCAGCAGGTTCATTCCTCAGCATTTACCCAAGAGAAATGAAATATTTATTCACATAAAGATTGGTACATAAATGTTCTAGCAACTTGATTCATGATAACTAAACAACTTGATTCATGAAACAATCTGAATTCCCAGCAACAGGTAAATCAATAGACAAATTGTATTATGTCAATGTAATGGAATATTACTCAGCAATAAAAATGAATAAATTATTGATATACACAACAACATAAGTGAATCTCAAAAACATACTACATTAAAAAAGCCAGGCACTAAAGAGTATATAGCATATGATTCCACTTATATGAAATTCTAAGAAAGACATAACTAACATACAATGATGAAAAACAGATCCATCGTTGCTTAGGCAGGATGGGGGCTGTGAATATTGACTGCCAAGGGATATAAGGGCATTCTTGGAAGATGATGATTATAGTTATTCGGGTATATGCTTTTGTCAAAACCTACTAAACTTTACACTTAAAATATGTGTTTTTGTTATATGTAAATTGTATCTCCATTTTATCTTTGATTTTTAAAAACAAAATATATTTATATATACTTATTTTAAAAGTCGAAGAAGATACACTCAAGATAATAATACAGTAATATTTCAAAGGTCATATTCAAAACATTTAACAATTGGGAATTATAAGCACCAACCAGTCAGAACAAATGGTGGGCATGAACAATTGGAACAACCAACCCGTGTGAATGAGAGGAGTGTTGGCCCCAGGAAACACCATTTATCAATAGATCGTGGGATTGTTGGTGCCCTTTTCTTCTTTTTGCTCATTCATATCTTCTAACATTCTATCCACATTTTCAATCAGGTACTTCAAAATAAAGGGGGAAAAATCTATCTTTAATTATAAAAAAGAAAAATGGTACCCTGCTGATACCACATTTCATACTGCTATAAAATTCTAATGGGTCTCAAAATCCTAATGGAACTTTTAAATAATAGATATGAGAAATGGTGTACTAAAACAGCATTGAATTAGGAGTTAAAAATGGATAATGTCATAAAAATATTTCCCATCCACTACAAAGAAAATAGTGAGATATATTTTTAAACTATTTTACCATTTTAATATTTTAAAATGCCCTCCCTTTGCTCCTATTCCAGCTAGATCTCCATATAATTGATTATGTTTACTAAGAGACCTAGCATTTTTCCTCAAATGGTCCAGGCTCTGAAATGCCACATTGCTCAAAATTCATTATATAGCATTTTCCAATGGGTATCTTGGCCTAGGTCAAACTTCAGAATCTGACTGAGAAAGCCAGGAGATCAAACGATAATTATCAACCCTGGATAAATTTTTATAGCAAAATGACAGCCCATGACCAGAGATTTGCTACTGCCTCCTCTTAGCATAACTACCTCTGTCTCTACGGCTTTATCACAGCAACAAACCTTTGCTCTGGGCAATTTCTTTAGAGGTAAGCACAATGAAAACCTGTCTATGAGAGCAGTCGCTGAGAAGCTATGATCAGCAAATAATGACCAGGGAGTCCCTTTTATCATGTCTCTCTCCATCTACAGAGAAACCATACCAGCTCCCCCATCAGCCCAGTGGAGAGTCAATGGCTGGTTTAGCAACAGGACTTCTTTCTGAAACTCTGAAAACCCCAGGGTAAAATGATGCTACTGTACAATTTCCTGATGTTGCTTTACAATGCAGCTCAAATTTGTGATTTTAAAAGCACCTCAGCCCACTGCGAGTTCACAGTTACCTTTAATGATTTGCAAATCTCAGTGTTTTTAACAACTCACTTTTATATGGCTATGGTGGTAACACCCGCACCTAATAGTTATTGCTTCTAATACCTTGGGCTGTCAGGGTGTACAGCAAATGAGAAGCAGTGGCAGTATCTTCCACCTTTTCAAGTCTTAATTTACTCCTCCTACGTTTGAACATAAGCATACTGAGCCATCCTGAGCTGCCCTGTCATCTATCGGAGCCCGCGCCATCTTGGCTCATGGGACCTCTGTCATCCACAGAGGCTGACTGCCCTGCTCCATTCCAGGGAGGAAAAACAAGAAGATGGCAGCTAGAGGCCACCAGGGTCTTTCCCTCTGGAAGCTCTGATTTCTGAAGGTGAAAAATCTGTCCCCAGATTACAAAAAACATATACAGAATTTTTCATGAGGTACCCAATGTGGCATTTCTGCAAGATATTCAACCCTAAATCACACTACAAAATCCAATTTCATCCCTACCTTGTAGTGTCATAAACATTGTTTATTCTCTAATTTCAAAACACAAGTTATCTCTATGTAATAATAATAATGGCAGGTATTTATTAAACAGTCACTATGTGCCTGATACTGTTCTAACCTTACCTCTGCATTAATTCATTTAATCCTCAAAACAACTCATTGTTACGATATGCCAGAACTCGAACCCAGCATCTGCCTCCAAAGTCTTTATCATACTGAGATAGATCAAGAATCATAGACGAGGGGGGTGGGAAGATGGGTTGGCCTGGTGGTGGGTATTGAGGAGGGCACGTTCTGCATGGAGCACTGGGTGTTATGCACAAACAATGAATCATGGAACACTTCATCTAAAACTAATGATGTAATGTATGGGGATTAACATAAGAATAAAATTAAAAAGAATCATAGACGTCTTTTTCCCTAGAGAAGTGAACCTCTTATAAAGCCATCCAAGGACTCAGAAAGAAGTTGGCTATAGATACCCTGCAAAATGTCCCTGAATGGACTGGAAAATCTCCAAAGTTGTACATGTGTAATAACTTTGCCTTGCTTTACCTTACCTGCAAAAGTCATTTGTCTGAAAAAATATGGCCCTGAGGTCAGATGTCACCAGTGATTTTCAAAAATGGAAATGGTCCCACTGTGATTCTTTAGGTTTAAGGTGCTCTAGGCAAATTCTCTAGGGTACATCCCTATCCTCCACCCTCCTATATGGTACACAAAGAGTTGATGACCACACCTCAGCACAGGGTCACCAGCTATAGTGCAGGGTGATTTCCATCTGTCCTTTTCCTCCTGGGACCATGCGGGAAAAGCAAGAGGATGCTACTGCCCAGCCCACTTCCCCCAGCCCTTAGCATTTTCACTGCTGAGAGTCAGCAAACGCCATTTCTGTCTCGTGGCTGCCACCAGGCTGCCAGACCCTGCTTTGCCTGCAGGCAGAAGGACCCCTGCAGAGCGGTCCTTGACCAACACCAGCCAGCATGGGGCTTATAAATACTCCAGCTCCCTTGCCCCTGACAGGGACAACTCTGAGCTGTGATTACATTGTCTCCAGAGCCCCCTGCAAAATGTAGCCAAAGTCTCCCACCATGGAACTTGACTTAAAAGTGCAAACTAGCTTGATTGCCTTCCCTTCTCTGACCTACTTCCCCACTATTAGTGGGTTTCCTGGGATCACTTCATAATAAATCACTTCACGGTCATCATTGTCTTGGATCTGCTTCTGGGGGTGAACTGAGAAAGACAGCAGAACATGCAGATGATCCCTCTAAAATCCCACCTCTCTGTATAATCTCAACAAGCATCTTGGGGTCATTAAGTCTTCTGCTCCTTGCAGTGGGAAACTTGGTCCCATAGGACAACTGGAATGATCCACTTATATTGTCCTTGTCCTTGAGCTGCTTACTCCTCTATAATTTAAAAAATTGCAGAGGTCAAGTTCTTGTGAGAGAAATGACCAAAGTGTCCTCACATAATATTCCTGAATGAACTCATTTAATGAGGAAGCTTTGAACTGAAGTCCACATAACTGTGGCTTCAACAGAAAGATAATACAATGGATTCAATGACTCTAAATGTTGGCCTGAAGCCTGAAAGCCACAAAGATCCTTGTCCTACATAACCCCATTCTCCAAGCGCGAGGTCTAAGAAATGCAAGGCCTTCAGAGGACACCAGCCCAAATCCCTCATTTTAAAGTCTTGGTTCCACTGAATCAGATCCTTATGTTAAACATTTCTCAAAGTAGTTTTAAACTTTAATTACATACTCTACCAAAGCAAAGATCAAAATCTCTACAAAGGTTCTTTTTTATTTTTTATGGTGAAGTATTTATTAGTTTATCTCTTTGGAATAGATTTTCATACCCCAGGCCTGAAAAGAAATTCCACATAGAAATCATTCTCAAAACACGTTTTAAATACTTGGGAGTTTGTCTTTTCTTTTCTCACCTCATGCAATGACTTGTTAATGAGGAATAATTTAAAAAGATTCTAATTAATAAGAAACACACTGCATTTCAAAAATATTTTTAAATGTAAAACCTATACACCGATGTTTATAATAGATAAATTCAGACCCAAAATTTCATCTCTACAGAGTGTCTAGATATGCAGTGCATTTCAAATCAATCAATGTGGTAGTAACAAAAGATTTGCTTTATGCAACGTGTCAGCCTAATTGAATGATATAATAACAATCTGTTAATATCCACGAGGACCAAGTAGAATGTCATCACTCTTGTATGTACATGACGATGATAGTTTTGTATTTCTTTTCATCCTGGAATTTGAGCACTGATTTCTCTAAATACTTAGGATCCAAGGGATTTGAAAGAGATTCCTCCAAAATGTTTCAAAGCGAATTTCATGAGCTGTTCCAATGCACCCAGCCAGGAGCTTCAGGTTAGGACTTCACTTTGGATGGCCTGTTGAGGGGAAATCCACCCCCAGTAAAACGAGGGCCAGTTGGCTTGGCCGTTGAGAAGGTGTTATCCATGGGTACTCTGTCCTTATTTCTGTAAGACAGGAGGTGAAAGTTAACTTCCTTAACATTTTTTTCCTCTTCTAAGTGTGGTGTTCTCTACGTTCCTAGGGTGAGTTAGCCACTGAAAACTGCTTTGATTAAAGCTTCCAGTTTTAGACAAGGTAGTTGTTTAAATCTAATTAGGTGTTCACTGATAACACACAGAATTAGGGAAAGACACAATTAAATGTACCTTCTTAATGGTGATCTAAATGTGGACATAAAACCTCATTATAACTCAATCACTATAGACCTGACACTTCCGACCTGTAATCATCTTCCTGTTTTATAAAACATTCGTTTAGTTCCAAAGATCAGTCAGAAGAATCTTTCTCTTGGCTTAGTTATAATGACTAATTCATCATTTACCAACTTTTATATTCCAAAGTTTCAGTGGAAACTTATAAATATTTACCACACACACAAGATATCTTCACCAAACTTGGATATTTATAAAATACAAATTTTCCTATAACTTTAGACAAGCAGCAATTATTATTAGAAATAGTTTAAGATACAAGAAAATCTGAGAAAGATGAATAAGATAGCACCTTTGGCAATAGATAAAGGAAAATCTACAACATATCTCCTTTAAATACACACACATATACACACACATTCACACACACACAAACACATTTGCACACAGACACATTCAGGTCTCCTGCAGAGGTAGCTTAAATTTACACAAATTCCCTATTGTGTATTTAGGGGTCTTACAGGAAACATCTTTGGAATCCCTTTTTAAAAATAAAAATTAAGCTAACAACTAAGGCCAAACCCAATTAGACTTGACAACTAGAAGTGATTTACCTTAAGGGAAAGAATTCCACCTTTGGGGAAAGAATCTGGCTAGTTCTGCAAACTCGAGACCAGCCTGGGGGTCCGGGGCAGGAGAGTCAGTGGCAGGTGGGTGAGGGTGCAGGTCAGGATGGAAACATGATGAAAAGGGTGTTTGAGAAAAGTGAAAGAAGGCAAAAATAGCATGAGTTGCTATTTTATAAAGAGCAAGTATAGGGAAAACATCCACAGAGATTATTCTAAATTATTCCATTTGGAAAGAACCTGTAGAGGATTGACGAATCAATCCAGCAGTCTCTTAGCAGGATTGATTTCATTATTATTTAAAAAAAATAACCCTCCATAAGTAGGACAAAAGCTTTAGCCTTGAGTGGACCCAGTAAAGAGGATTCTTTCTAGTACTTGCAATCTGCATAACTGATGGCTGGTGGATGCAGGCAGCCCCCTCCCTATCCCTCTCTTGCCTTCAGTAACGTAACTTTCCCTCTCTGAAGGAACTTCAGCTCACCGCGGCTGGCTTGGTCTGAGGTGACTGATGGGAATTATGTCTCCTTTACACTGCCTTTGTAGTATATTCGTAGACCATCACATTGGTCCCCTTCAGCCTCCTCCCTTCCAGTCCACACCCTCTCCGCACCCTGTTCTTGCCTCAGCATACTTTCCTTCAGCACCTGAATCCTTTTGCTCTTCTCCCGTGAACCCCTCTCTCTGTCTACCTCCAGTGTATGGATCCCCACCAAAATGGAAGCGCCAATGACATCCTAACCAGGTCAGAGTGGCTACAAGTAATGAACATTTTAGGGCAAGAAGAGGACAGGTAAAAGCAAGGATTCTAGAGCTGTGCTGATAGAACTTTCCACGATGATGGCAAAGCTCTCTATCTAGAGCCTAATGCTGTGTCCTCTACCTCCATGTGGCTATTAAGCAGTTGAAATGCGACTAGTGCACCTAAGGAACTGAATTCGTAATTTGATTTAGCTGTAATTCATTTTAATTTAAATATCCACAAGTGGCCTACGGCTGGGGGCATTGCAGTTTTCGTGGATGTGCCACTGGGAGGGGCTGAGCCCACAGAGGGGCATTCCTGTTGGTTCCACAGGCTCTCTGTGTCCAGAAAACTGTGTGGAGGGTGTGCAGGAGGGGGATCAATAAGGTCAACAGGCCAAACTCCAGGGCCAAGGTGGGGAGTTAGTCAGCTCTAGAAAGTTAACCAACTGCTTAGCTAAGCTGGCTGTTTGTAACTGTGTAAACTAGACTGCTGGTCTCCAAAACGGGTTGCATTTACTCCACAAGATGAGTAAGATGACCCACTGGGAAGTGCAAAGAAGGTATTTCAGATTTTATTCATATTTTGTCTTTCAAAAATAAAAAAAAAATCTCAGTTTACTAATTACTGACAAAGTGACAATAGTATTTTGCACGCAATTTAGATAAATTAAAATATATTGGAAGTAGAAAACTATTCTAAAAAATTTCATTTTAAAACTCAAAACAAATATATATTTAATATGCATGCATATATATGGGGGGCTACCAGTTCAAAAGTGTTTTACTGATAAGAGAGTGTAATCAAAATGCTTGAAGGCCACTGAACTGGACACATGCCTCACATTGGAACCAGCCATCAGCACGACCCTGGTATCCTAAAAGAAAACCACCATGTTTCCACCCAACATGCACTGATTCACACCATTAATATCAGTGGTTCTCCAGCTTCCGTGAGCATGGAAATCCCCTGAGGAGTGACTGACCTGCAAATTCATCCAGAGCCTGCAGAATCCAAACATCTGGAAATGGGGCCTGGAAACCTGCATGTTCACCAAATCCCACCAGTGATTCTGAATCAGATAGTTGCCAGACCCAGACATCAAGACAGACCCACCAAAATTAGCTCTAATTTTTAGCAGGATTTTATTCTACCAAGAAGCTGGCATCTGAATGTGGAATGAGGGAATATTCTGATTTACAAGAAGGGCAAATTTTTCCTGGCAAATCCATTTGCATCGAGTTACTTTAAATAGTTGTTTGTCACTGACAAATCACAGGCAGATGCCCCTTCTTCACCGGGTCCCTTCAGTGCCCACGTGGATGAAATACCCAACTTGATGTAAACCCACGATGTGAGCCACTGCAGAATTAACTGGATAAGTTGGGTAATGCCACACAGCCAAGCCAAGGTTCAAACCCACTGATTGCCTCGGGCCCACTCTCTCACCCCAGCCTTAGGCAAATGATGATAACCAACTGAAGAGACATTTGTCAGTCCACATGTAGGTATCCTGAAACCCCAAATGTCAACCTGAGAGGGCATCATCCTCTCCTCAAAGAAGAGCTCACGTCACGCCCCCAGCAGATACTGGAGTCAGTTACTAGACATAAAGATGGTTCAGAGACCGATTATCTAAAACATAGGTAAAAAATGATCTGTGGGGGCACCTGGGTGGCTCAGTTGGTTGAGTGTCTGCCTTCGGCTCGGGTCGTGATCCTGGGGTCCTGGGATCAAGTCCCATGTTGGGCTCCCTGCTCCGTGGGGAGCCTGCTTCTCCCTCTGCCTCTGCCCCGCCCCCCAGTCTCTCATGAATAAATGAATTTAAAAAATCTTTAAAAAAATGATCTGTGAGCTACTCGTCATTACAGTGGTACAGCTGCATTCTTGGAAAGAACAGCTTTACCAAGCTTCCACCCCTTAGCAAAATTCCCTGTGTCTGTAAACGTTCTCAAACTATGAGAACAGTGTTGGGGGGGGGGGGGGCGCTGCGCGGATCACACTGTTTCCTCTGCTCCATGTGAGGTCCACCAATGAGCAGATATTAATGGATCCTTGTTCGGGTCCTAAGGAGAGGCCTTAGTATCAGAGGAGACATGCATCTTGCTCTGACACAAACCAGTGGGGACCTGTAGAATGTCATTTGTTCACCCTGTGCCTTAGTTTACCCCCCATGGATTCCATGACTCCGTGACTGTCTGCCAATTATTTTCTTATCAGCAGGTAATAGGCACAACACAATTAGAAGAACATTTGACTAATTCTTACTTCTGAATGTATTCTTTACGCTTCTGAGCTAGGTATTTCTTCTTTAAGTTCATCAATTCATTGGTAAGTTTCTCGATCTCATATTTATATTCTTGGCTCTGTGATTCATACATATTCAACTCTGAAGACAAAACCTAACAGGACAAATAAAGCAGCATTAGCAGAAGAGACTCAGTGAGACAATATCCTTTTCTGAGATTTTTTTCTAATCTGCTGCCATTTACCTCAGGGAGGCAAGTGATACAAAACCATGCCCAAGTTTAACAGCTAATCCACTCACTTCTGCCAGTTCTCAAGGTCTGCCTCTAGGTAAAAATCTGACTGAGGTCTGCAGACTCCTAATCCAGTGACAAATGTAGTGAAACCTCTGTTTAAAAGAACTCTCAGGCCACATTCAAGCAGGCTCACACATGAATGGTGTAAAGTGTTTCAGGTATATTGTGAGCAGAGACAGAAAAACCCCCAGACATACAGTATCAAACTGCATTTAAAGGCTTTTTAAAGAACATTCAGGGAAGTCATCCCTAGAGAGAGTGATGCATTTGAAGATTACGGTAAAATTTATTCTGGAATCATCCTGCCACCACCACCACTAAGTAGGCATCCAATTTATGTGTTCTCCTAGGTTGCTGTTCTGTTAAATGTCTGTCACCTCTTTATTGTGCTCTTTGGGACTCTGCACAGGTTCTTTCTTTTTCCCAGCACCACAGTACTCTCACCTCTGAGAAGCAGGGAGCTGATATGCGCCTGGGAGAGTCGAAAGCATGCGTGATAGGAACCCTGATTATCTGCCTCTTCCACTCTGGTGTCCCATAGATGCTACTGGTCTCAGCTGAGCAGGAAGAGTGGGAATTTACTCACCTAAACAGGATGTGTAAAGCATGCCCAAGCTAGGAGTACACCCCACAGAAACCAGAGGGAAGGAAGGAAGGTTACCATTCTAAGGGGCATGCAACAGACGGATTTGTTTTTCCTCTTGCTCACGGTTTTAAAAATTTGCACAAAAGGGGGATCTTTGTCTTCTGAGTATTCATCTGCCTCTGAACACTTTCCCTTAATCGCTCTGAAAACGATTCTGACTATGCTATCATGAGCTAAAGAATAGGACTTTCATGTTGGGAGAAAACCTGCCTTAATAGTTAAACAATTAGGAACAAAGGCTCTGTTTCCAAACAATGAACATAGCATTTCCTAAAAGAGCCCAGATAATGAGGACAAACTGGCAGACCGGCTGAGGGCCACCACCTCTGAACCTCTTCCACCAGGGGTCACATTTCATCAGAGCAAAATTCTGGATTTCCTGAGTTAAAGGGTTAAAATACCAAAAAGCTCCTGTGAGCCATATAATGCAATCTAGTGCTGAGTGTGGCTATCTGACAGTAATGTGAAGACAGACATGTGCTTTTCTCATCTATACCCACTCCTGAGAAAATGAGCTTTTCTTTTGCTTGACATATACAATTGTTTAAAAGGATGAAAATAATCAAAAGATTATGCCTCATGCAAAATTTGAAGTACATCTCAGGATACTCATATGAAATAAACACGGTGAGTGATAAGTTGAAAATTAATGTTCTAATTACACTTCTGTTTCATCTGCCTCTTTTGAAGTAGAAGGATGTGATTTTACAATGTCCTATTTGTGGAAGGATTGGAACTAGATGAGGAGCATGGCATCTATATTACCCCAGGCAGAAAGGCAACGATTATTACCCCCGTTGCGCAGGTAAGTGCCAGAATTCAGCCGGCGTGTGCTACATTCTGTGCATGCATGTGTGTGAGACTTCCCTGACATGCCAAGAATATCTAAGTACCTGCTGAGGAGGTAAAGCCCCAGATACAATGGGAACACACACTTTTTGAGAAAACTTTTAAAAGGCACATGTAATAATAAAACATTCCATCTCCCCAGCTGAGGTTCTGAAGTCACTTAGAAGGGAATTTATGCTAACAGAATTCTAGTGATTTTACTTTCCTTTCATAGTGACTGATTTGAGAGATGGTCACGAAGGCAGGCCCTGGGGGCTGGGGACCAACCTGTGCTTTCTGCACATTTATTGCAGGTGGAATGAAATAACAAACACCTGCTTGGGCACAGTGGTCTGCTTCCGGGGATGACGGTGTTAAAATGTTTCCTCCAGGGCGCCTGGGTGGCTCAGTTGGTTAAGCGACTGCCTTCGGCTCAGGTCATGATCCTGGAGTCCCGGGATCGAGTCCCGCATCTGGCTCCCTGCTCGGTAGGGAGTCTGCTTCTCCCTCTGACCCTCCCCCCTCTCATGCTCTCTGTCTCTCACTCTCTCTCTCTCAAATAAATAAATAAAATCTTTAAAAAAAAAAAATGTTTGTTCTTCCCCACCATCCAAGTCCTCTCACTCATCTTGAGATCATCCCTATACACACCACCCCCCAAATTTCCATTCTGGTGCCATCATTCTCTCTCCAACTCTTTCTTTACTTGCTCACCTCCTTCTTTCAGGAAGCAGAGAATCGTGGGGTCTATTAGTCTAGCTGCAGGGGGTGGCTCTGAGATGTGTCCTGTTCCTCCTGGGACTGGAATTCTCAAAAAGCCAACCTCTGCGGCATGTGGCATTGGGAGACCGGCTCCTTGTACCGAGACAGTGGACTTGTCCGGGTCCCTCGCGTGGGGCCAGGAAAAGGCAGAGGCTCCCACTTACTTTCAGCTGCTTGGTCTTCTCCCGCAGCGTGTGGCGGTAGATCTGTAGCTGCTCTGCGGCCTCGGGACCGGGCTGCCGGGCCAGGATGTGCTTTAGTTCCACATACAGTTTCTCTTTTTCCTGGTGGTGAGCAAAACCACAAGGGAGATGAACAGCCCCTTCAAGACAGGGAAAGTGCCTTTACCAGCAAGGTCGGGAGAACTTGGGACCATCCTAAGATACTTCGGAGTGCCTCACTGAACACATTCACCGTAGATTCTATCAAGAGTGCGTCCAGGGGCGCCTGGGTGGCTCAGTGTCTGCCTTTGGCTCAGGTCATGATCCCAGCGTACTGGGATCGAGCCCCGCATCGGGCTCCCTGCTCGGCAGGAAGCCTGCTTCTCCCTCTCCCACTCCCCCTGCTTGTGTTCCTGCTCTCGCTATCTCTCTATCAAATAAATAAATAAAATCTTTTAAAAAAAAAAGAGTGCGTCCAAACAACCCCGGTCAAGGGCTTAGAATAGGCCCAGCATTTGGATACAAATAATACGACATATGAGGAAGGAAAAGTCTCTCTCTACCTAAACTTATGATCACATGACTGAGAGACAAGGGCAGTGATGGAAGATTTGGACAAGTGTTGTGGCCAGTAAAAGTAGGGAGTGTGGGAGTTTTTGCAAAAATATCATTTGCATTGTTGCTTGGAGAATGAGTAGGAGTTTTTCCCCAAGCAGAGAGAGAAAGGAAAGGTTTTTAGGCCAAGGTTCAGAGTCAAGACACAGGAGAAGTGAGTCTAGTTCAGTAGGTGCCCTGGGCCAAAAGAGGGAGTAGTGGAGAGAAAAGGCTGAGCTCATAGGGTAGGTTCCAGGCTTTGTGGTTTGGGAGGAAAGGATGAGCCGTGCTTGGGTTTGTCTTCAGAGGAATAGCTCCAGCGGGAAGGCAGAGAACAGAGTGAGGAGACTGATCAGGGGACCAGGATAAGCAGAAGACGAAAACAGATGGACCTAAGACAACTAGGATGGAAAGGAGGTAGATATGTGAAGACATTCCTGAGATAGAATCAGTGGGATTTGGGGAAAGATCAGACAAGTGAGGAAGGAAGGAGCAGGACCAAGAAGACTCTAAGGCTTTTAATATGGACACCTTGGGGGCTGGCAGGTGATGGTAATGGAGGCAGGGAGGCTAGGTAAGAAGGGGTGTGGCGAAGGGGGAAGGAACCGTTCCCACATTCTCTTCTGATTATCAGTGGGGTCTGGATATGTTGAGTTTGAGGTTTTGTGGGATATTGAGAAGAAGAGTTGAAAATGAGGTCCCAAAGTTCGAACAAAAGAGCAAGTTGGAACTGGAGGTGGGTCGTGGCTGGAGCCATAAGAATGGCTCCATCAACTAGGGATGGTGTTTGGGGTGGGCCAGAACAACGAAATCTTTAGGAGAGCCAGCATATCAGGGGGAGGCAAAGAAGAAAGACCCAGAGAAAAGGAACAAGGGAAAGTAACTGAATGTCCCCCAACCAGGAAATGGCAGTGTTTACAAAGAGAGGCATGATTTGAGTGGTCAGTGATATCCGATGGGCTAAGAAAAGAAACAGATGGGGGACTGAAGATGGCCTTGGGGAAGGCCTATAAGGATGACACCACTGACCTTAGAGAGTTTACAATAACATTGGGGGAGCAAAACTCACAGAGGCTGGAAAACAAATCAGAAGTAGGAAGTAAAGAAAGCGAGTCTTTTAAGAAACATGACATGGAAAGAGCAGAGATCTGGAAGTAGTTTGAGAGAACAGGTAAAAAGCCAAGAAAACTAGGATGTATACATTTGTAGAACTAAAAGAAAGGGCTTACTAGGAATCCACAGCAAATCATAATTTCATAAATGAATTTAACCAACAAACAATATAGAATTCCCATTTGTACCTTAAAGTCTAATTGCTTGTAATGTGTTTTCAGGTTCTTGAACTAAAGAAATTACATACAAGGGAAGATTTGTTTCTTAGGCATCTCAGTTCTGGATTCCCATTTCTCTAAACTGCAATAATTTGAACAAACATTGATAAAGACTAGTGTGTCTATTCATTTGTCTCTGTACATATTTATTTCTTTAAAGTAATTATGTTAAAGAAAAAAATATAAGTAAAATCCCTCTCAATAAATGACACATCCAAGCAAACTGAAACTAATTTTTACCTGGAGCTAAATATTCTTAGCATTGTCATCAAATAATCTGTTTTTGACAGAGAACATGAGAATCATTTTTTAAAAAATCAATAGAAGAAAATTCATTAACTACTACTCATTGTTAGCATTTGTTTTAGATTTTTCTTCCCCATGGCCAAATTATAGAAATTTTATCACAAATAACATGACTCTACTTTCAAAAGAATGTATGTAACTTAAGAATTAGTTGGATGGAATAAAATTCTGGAGAAACATGTATCAAAAAACAATACTCACATTTAAGAAATAATTCCAGAAATAAGAAATCTAAAAGCCCATGCAAAAGAAGAAAACTTGAACAAATAGAATTACAAAGTGGTGGATTTTCTTTTGTTGTACAACACCTCCCATCACACCTTACAATATAAATTTCCCAGTAAATGGATGTAGCAAGCAATGGGAAAGATGTCAGGAGGTGAGTTTACTTTCTATAGCCACTTAATGCCTGCTCTGTTGGAGAAATAACACTTCTGACAAAGCTTCAAGATTCAATTTGGAGAGGGTAATAAATATGTGGAGAAGCCCATGAAACTGTTTTGTCCATTTCTTTTAGCTCCCTTACTCTCTACCGGAATACAGGTGGACTTGAAAAGTAAAGAACCCCACAAAGACAAGGGGGAAGCAATCTGGTTTGGGATATAATAACGTCTTAAACTGAAAAGATCATCTTACTCCAAGAACCTTCGAATGTTTCCCAGGCGGAACACTTTTCAGCAGCTCTTGGCAGGGAGGAAATAGACACAGAGGAGAGAGGCTAGAAGAAGCAAATATTGCTACCTCACTTCGTAAGTGAGAATCCCAAGGTCAACAGCAATGAATGTGTGTCCCAAAGTCCAAGATGTGACAAGTCAAAAACCCAGTCGTGATATACTCGAGAATCACTTTTCCCATGCAATGCCCTCTCTGGGGCTTGAAGACCCTGAAAGAACTTGGAGGAAATCTTGCTACATAATTCCTAAAGGCTACATGATACTATCAGTAGAAGAATGGAACCAGAAGGTGAAATCGGGTTGGCAGCCAGGGGAGAGTACGCAGAGTTAAGAGCATGACTCAGCTCCCGGGACCAAGGCCAGCTGAATGGGCTCCACCCACACCCTCTAACAGGATGTGTGATCTTCACATACAGAGTGAACGAGGCCGCCATTTAGCCCATCTTCCCCTACCTCCACTTCCTGGCTTTTTTCCAAGGCTGTAAAAGGAATCAAAATGGATTTATTCTAAAGAATAACTGAGCGACTGAACAGCAAGGACCCACGAGTGTGGAGAAAAGTGAAGAAGCTGAGTGAATTACCATTAAAACGGCTGCAGTATTCAAAGTCAAAAAGTTCTAAGAGTTAAATCACCCAGGCCAAGTGATGCATGTGTGTTCATGGTGGGCAGAGAGAATACCAAATGAAACTTCAGGGACCAAGACAGTGGAAATGGGAAGAGCAGAGGGCAAAAAGAGTGGGGGGTAGTGGCTGAAATGCATTACCAGGCTTCATTGTGCATGAATTTTGGTCTGTGTTTACAAAAGAAAACCTAACTGATAAAACCAAAGTGAAGGCCAGTCAGCATTAACATTCCAGCTGTGTGTATAATACAAATTTATATTTTGGGAGAGCATTCTGGTAATTTAGATAAATATGGAGTGTTTGATGGATTGAAGGTCTTAAGTACGATTGTTTTCCAATGTATTTCTCTCCTAACCCTCTACAAGGGCCAACCAAGCTCTTCAAACATTGTGCAGTGGTGTGTATAATAACCCCATTTAGAGACAAAGCGTGCAATTCTATTATAAAGAGAATCTATCTTATGCAACAGAGAGACTCATTAGGCTGTCCGGCGTATATGGTCTCCATCAGCCAGCAGCAGCAGAACCAGCTGCCTTGTAATACATATCCTGTCCTTCGTTAAGCTGCATTCATTTCTTTTTAAACCAAGTCAATTAATTTGTCACTGGGCTAGAAGCACCATATGTCAATGAAACATCATAAGAAAATCATAAATAGTTCATTATTTCCCCAACAACAAAAGATTGCATCTTCAGGTTGGCATTTCTTTATTTGTTCAGAGTTTGTTCACAATGCACATCAATATTACTTCGTAGCATGCCGCACTCTCTAAATTACTTTGTGAACAGCTATACTGGAAAAAAGCTAGATTCTTAACATCAGGAGACTAGCTCTCGCTTTGGCTGAGCACGACTTGTAAGCATAAAACATATTATGTCCATCTTCGGAATGATGCTCCCTTGCAGTTGGACAGACTGTCAGACATGGTTATGGATTCTTTGGCTGCAAGAGCCTCTGCTAAGTTATGCTGAATAACAGCATGGCTCATCATTAACATTGGCTGAGTATAGTGGTAAGAAATTAATTACAGTATTAGCTTCAAATAATGCTGTCATTACACGGTGACAGTCTGTAACCCCAGATTGGAAACTCCAGACATGAAGTCACTCAGACTTCAGGTGTTTGTATTTTATCTGACAATAAATTAAAAACCTACATTCTGAACAGTCTATGCAAATCGGAGTCAGTGCTATTCTGGGTACAATTCGGAGGAAGAAATGGAGTTGCTCACAGAACTCCTTTCCCCACCGAGCTACAATTTTATGTTCACTGTCTGTTTATATTCCCTGTCTTTTGCTCTGCATCTTCAACTGAAAACAGAAGGTAGTTCACATTCAACGTGCACCTTAACACCTCTTCTTCCTCAGCCCACCTACTTGAGGCAATAACTGACTAAGAGGAACTAATTTATTCTGTTTTAATCTGAATCTGTGTTTGGCAAATGCCAGTGCATTGATTCTGTTCACCCTGGATTCATCAATTTGCTTGGGCGAGCATTGCAAATAATCGCTTCACCCCGTGAACTAGCTAATTCATGTGAATCAGGCAGCTTGGCTCCTGATCCGAAGTCACATGCTTATCTATACCCACCAGGGCAAAAGCCACTCACTGAGATGCTTGGATACTGTTCACTCCAAAGAAAGAGACACCAGCTTATCTTCACTCTAGCTCACCCAATGGGTTCAAGATGAAGGTGGTTTAAAAAAAAAAAATCCCCCAATCACTACTTCTGGGAGAGCCAACTTCACAGATACACAGAAAATGTTTTTTTCCAAAATGTCAAGATACCATTTATATTACTTCAGTATTTAATCCTTATGAATTCATTCTTTCCAGTTGTATGATGAGCCTTTAAGGTCAGAACTCTAATGGATCTTTCTATGTGTCCCTCATACCTGCTATTGCATTCTACTCATTCTAGATGCTCAATAATTTTCTTGCTTGCAATTATACTATCAGCAAACTATGCCCATCATATTTTAGTAATACACATCAACAGAGGTGAGATAGATTTGTTGAGAACTTTTACTTTAATTAGACCACTGTAACAACTCCCAGTTAGCAGAGCTTATATAATTCACCTTAATGAGCTGGTTGTTCCTATAAATCATATACATTTGAGTGAAACTTTTTCATCATGCATATTTTGTATAATTCATGAAAACACTTGATATACAACCTTGATCTCTTAGTAAAATGTTTATAGTGGTTTCTGATAGTGCAAGTGGTTTCAAATGCCTATTTTAATTCATAAGACTGGCAAATGCCTTCACATTAATTGGCTCCAAAGCTCTGCTTGTATGTGCGTGTGCACACAGACACATGAAAATCCAAGCTTAACTTTTTTTTTAAGCAATTCTTTTTTTTTTTTTAAGATTTTATTTACTTATTTGACAGAGAGAGAGACAGAGAGAGAGGGAACACAAACAGGGGGAGTGGGAGAGGGAGAACAGGCTTCCCGCGGAGCAGGGAGCCCGATGTGGGACTCGATCCCAGGACCCTGGGATCACAACCTGAGCCGAAGGCAGACGCTTAACCAACTGAGCCACCCAGGTGTCCCTCAACTTAAGTCTTAAACTAAATAATGTGTGGACTTTTTAAACAGCCTCCTTAAACACAAGAATTCTGATTGCACACATAACTCTTCTACAGTGAAAAAAATGCATTACATTTTTGCCTGTTTGCTTGGTTTTAGTTTGCTTTCCACCTTCCCACCCCCATCCATAATCCTTAACAAAAGACTAAAGCCAAATTTAAAATTTTAAGCAAAACTGCTTCCCTCTTTATATGAAGGCAACTCCAGAGCACTGCCTAATTTATCTAGAAATGCCTCTTTTCGTTAGCAGGAAAATAAATTAGAAACTCTGTAAATATATTACATTTCTATCTAGCTTTAGAAAAGGGAAAATAATGGCTGATACCTTGGGGCTTTCTTGTTTATTAGCTTTATAACGAAAATGTCAGTAACCTGAACTCTGGACCTACCTTGTTTATGATGTCATGAAGTGGTAAAGCCCCCTGGAGAGGCTGGGAGATGCAGGATTTGGGGATGAAACAGAATTACACAGCTGAGTTCCTCATGAGCAGGAAACTGCTTGGTTACACAGTGGTTCTTGGCTCTGGATGTGGGTGATTAAGTGTTTTATGACGCACAGGAGAAATCTGCACACACTAACCTTCACCATTTTTGTAATAATAGGAAAAATGCTTCTGGTACTTTCTGATATAAACAACACAAACTTTCTTAAGAGATCTCTTTGCAATGGGTTTTATGTTCTCAAATGCAAATATATGTTTGTGAAGTCCTGGGCAGGGTATATAATTGCCTAGATCGGCCTGAACTTCATTACCAAGACTGCTGGCTGGTTTTACCCTTGCACCTTATCCCACAACTTAACGTATGGGAAGAATTTGCACATATTAAGTCGTGATGGTGTTGGCTTTTCTTAAAACCTACAATGAAACAGGTCTAGAAAAATTCAAGTCCACTAAGTTCTTATTTAGTGCCAGCACAACGCATATGATTGTGCTAGTTTCATACAAAGATAAATAAGGTCCAAACTTCAAGGAGCTCACTTTTCAGCAGAAGAAAAACAAATAACTAAGTCATGAAATAAGACAGAGTATTGCCAGGTCCCCAAAGAGGTGCTAGGAGTACTGTGCAGTGTGTGGGTAGGTTCAGAAGTAAAGATGATATTCATTTGGTGGACTGCAGAGAGGGAAATATTTCAGATGGATCTCAGTGGGAATAGTAGTCATAGCAATAATATTTGTATTCATGAACTAGAGAAGGGTCTCACTACCAAAGGACAAACTGAATAGACAAAGCCACTCGAAGTCAATCCACTGAAAATGGGATCAATTTTCATAATAAATAGTACAGAAAAAAGTTTGAGTTTTTTCCCTTAAAAAACAGATCTAAAATTCATTTTAAGAATTTAATTTTTTGAGTATTTTGTCTTATAATTTTAAAATTTGCACTTTAATTGTAATAATGTACAATTACTGGATCCATTAAAATTATTGGGTTTGGGGGACACCTGGCTGTCTCGTTTGGAAGAGCACCCAACTCTTGATCTCAGAGTTGTGAACTGAAGCCCCACTCCGGGTGTAGAAATTGCTTACATAAATAAACCTAAAAAAATTATTAGGTTTTTTTTTAAGATTTATTTACTTATTTGAGGGGTGGGGAAAAGGGGCAGAGGGAGAGAGAAAGAGAATCCCAAGCAGACTCTGCGCTGAGCATGGAGCCAACACAGGGCTCGATCTCACAACCCTGAGATCACGACCTGAGCCAAAACTGAGTCACATGCTTAACTGACTGTGCCACCAGGCACCCCAGGGCTTTTCTTTTACATAGCTAACCATATTATGGTGCAATTTGACTTCTTTCATATATCTAACTTCTGCAGTACAACAGTTTTTAAATTTTTTATTATGTAATAACCATACAAAAGAATATATAGCATGTATAACTATAAAGCATAATAATAAAATAAATGCTCATGATGAAGCCATCACCCAACTTATGAAATAGAACATCATCAATACCTAGTATCTGTGTATTCCTTTCTCCCTCCCATCCCTGTGCCTACACAACCACCACCATCAGCCAAGGTAAGCACCATCTGAATCCTGTTGTTGTCATTCCCTAGATTTTTCCGAATGGTTTTATCATACATCTATTATTTAATTTTGCTTTGCTTTGAGCTTTATAAAAATACATCCCGGCGTATGTAGTTTCTTTGCCTTGCTTGTTTTACTCAACATAATTGGTAAAAGATTTAATGATGTCATTAAATACATGCTTCTGTGCTTGTATTTAATCTGATATTCTGTTGGGTGAAAATTCCACAATTTACCCATTCTCCTGTCAGTGGGCATTTGTGTTGTTTCCAGGGTTTTGTTTATATCAACAATGTTGCCATGAACATTCTCATGCATGTTCCCTAGTCCCCAATTACAAGTCTTCCCAGCATGTAGACCTAGGAGTGGGATTGCTGCATCTTAAAGAATACAAATGTTCAACTTTGTAAGAGAACGTAAAATGATTTTCCGAAGTGCTATCTAAAAATCCCCACTGATCTGCATCTTTGCTATTGCTTAGTGTCACCAGGCATCCCTAAGCAGAGGACCCAACTAAGCCATACCTAGAGTCCTATCCACTGAAATTATGAAACAATGTGTATTAAGCTGCCAAGTGTGTGGTAATTTATAACAAAGCAAGAGATAACTAATACAGACATCGTAACTTTTGTCCCTCTAGAAATAGTGAAACAGTATCTTAATATGGTCATACATCTTATTTTCCTTCTTATAAAATAAGGTTAAGCAGTTTTTCAAGTTTATTCATCATTTGTGTTTCCTCTTCTGAGAAATGCCTGTTTCACACACATTGTTTTCCTATTTTTTACCATTGTCTTTTTCTTAGTGATTTGTAATTCTTTATAAATTCTGGATAAAGACATATAAAGTTTGTGCCTTACTTTTTTATGACTTCTTTGAGGAGCAGACATTCTTAATGATAATGTAGTAAGATTTATCTATAATTTCTTTGATGGTTAATGCTTTTTGTATTTTAGTTAAGTACTCAGGCCAATTATTTTTAAAAGACTTCCGTTAGCAGAAATATTCAAAGCCTTCATTAATTTCTCTCAAATCTCCTCTTAATCCTTTGATATTTAAAACATTCTGTTTTGAGGTACCTACGCTTATAATTGTTTGATTTTCTCTTTTTCTACCAGATGCTGATTTGCCATTGCCTGTGATATGATTCTAGAATTTTTCTAATATCACTTGCATTGTTTCAAGTGATCTGGCATCTTTTACAAAGCTTACAATTGCTTTGCATTGCATTTGCATTTCTTGTTGGCTAATAATAACCCAGACAATCCTACTGAAAAAGAGAGACCAGTGATATCAAGATGGGCAGGAGTTAGTCACATGATGCTGGTAGGGATGTCTGAGTATAGATAACAGTCATATAAATGGCAAGCTCTTTAGTGAACATATTTATGTTATGAAAATATTCACTTTCCTGCACAATCTCAGAATTTGGGTGAACTGGACAAAAAATACTGGAAAAGAATAATAGAAGCAGTCACAGCAGCTCCCATCTATAGAACAGGTACTGTGGATACGCCAGGCATGGTGCTCAGCTCAAATGTGGCATTTCTCTTTAAGATTTTATTTGTTTATTTGAGAGAGAGAGTGAGAGAGAGAGAGAGAGAGCACTAGTGGGAGGGAGGGGCAGAGGGAGAGGGATAAGCAGACCCCCTGCTGAGCATGGGGCTGGATCCCAGGACCCTGAGATCATGACCTCAGCTGAAGGCAGACACTTAACTGACTGAGCCACCCAGGCACCCTTCAAATGTAGCATTTTAATAACTCATCACAACAAACCTGAGAATTGGTTATTATCCCTATTTTCCAGATGAGAAAGTTGAGGCTTGGAAGTGTCAGTGACTTACCTAAATAAAACTAGAAAGTGGCAGAACCAAGAGATTTGAATCTATATAAAATAGAACATTTCAAAGATTGAGATAAACATATGATACCTATATAGATATATATATATTATGTGTATATAAAGATACATAGGTAGATATAGATAGATATGTAAAAATATGTGTATATATATGTATGCATGTGTGTATATATCTCCATCCTTGTTCTTAAGCATTACTCACACTGCTTCCTATAGCATGTGGAAAGTAAAAGAAGGGAAAAAATAAACAAAAGTATAAAGGTAAGGAGGTGAAAGCATAAAAGCATCCAGCAAGCCTGCAGTATATGCAAGGAAAGTTGCAAGCGACTATCTTACTAGACTAGAAAAGAAGACTGTACGTGTCTTGAATGATAGACAGATGAGTTTGTTTTCAAGACAAGAGGCAGGAGGAAACCATGGAGGGTTTCTTGGTGAATAACAGGTTACTAACATTAATATATTATCGTATATTATATACATGTACTACTCTAATAATTTATAAGACACATGTAAAATAGAACATTTTAAAGACTGAGATTAAAATGCACATATATGTAGAAGTTCTGATATTTTCTTCAATAGTCAGTGGATTGTCTTAGGTGCTCTACATTGAAGAACACTGGTCTAAGATAATAGAATTGAGGGCCTACATCAGAAGAGTGGTTGGGGGACAAAACATATAAGGTTAGAAATAGATGTAAGAGCAGGGGGAGATGCAATTTACTTGACTCAGCAACTGGCCAGGGTGGGAGGTGGATGGGGGTGGTCAGAAGTGACTCTGGCATTTCAAGCCTCTGGGTGTCTGGACAAGGGGCCACACCATGAACATGCATACCCAAGCCAGGGAAGGAGCTGGCTTCAGGAAGAAGATGGTGAGCTCCATTGTAAAGAGTCAGCAGGACATCTTTTTGACAAACTCATATTAAGGAAACTGAGGCTCAGCAAGGCTAAGGAATTTGTCCAAGATCACATACCTACAAATTGCAGATGCAGAGCCAGGATTCTAACCCACGCCAGTATGACTCCAAGCCTGAACCAGCACCCTCTTGGCTTCTTCCAACCCGTTATCAAGCACCCCGCCTCCACCATTCTCAGTCACCAGCCAAACCAGAGGGACGGCCAAGGTAGAGAGGAATCAGGAGAGAAAAGAGCAGCTGTGTAACCATACATCAACAATGACAGCTGCATAAAGAAAGTGCCTTACACAATCAAGTTATTAAAACATGCAATGGGGCCAATGAAAGGCAGCTGAGGGAAATCTTGCTAACTTAGAAAATTCTTTGGAGTAATACATAGTTTTAAATAAGCCAAATTAAATTTTAAAACAAGAAATACTCTGATGGAATTACATACTCAAGCTGAAATAACTCCAAGTAATTTGGATTTTGTGACTAAATCCTAAAAAGTTTCCAAGTAATCATAGGACCGTGACATCACAGAACGGGCTCAGAGCAGAAAGGGCTCTGTCCTGCTCTACTCCTTCCTGTTTCCTGTGCGCCCATCACACTAAGTCATTCTCCCTCCCTAATCCACCAGATTCTTTTAAGCCTCCTTGCCTTTGCACTGGCCACCCATTCCTCCCTAATGCCCTTCCCCCACTCCCAGCTCTTGTCCAACACCTCTTGGCTTTCAAAATGTTGCTCAAAGTAACTTCTATTGGGGGGCTTTTGTCCAACACCTCTCGGCTTTCAAAATGTTGCTCAAAGTAACTTCTATTGGGGGGCTTTTCCAATTTCCTCAAATTAACTGCGTCTTTGGTGCTATCACAGTGTTGTTAGGGATTTTAATCTTGGGCGGATTTAGTCATAGAGCAGTTCCCACTTTCATGCAGAGGATATGTTCCAAGACCCCCAGTGGATGCCTAAAATTGCAGGTAATACCAAACGCTATACATTCTGTTTTTTCCCATATATGCCTAGCCATGATAAATTAGGTCCAGTAAGAGATTAAAAACGAAAAAGAACAATTACAACAATATACTGTATAAAAGCTATGCGGATGTGGTCTCTCTCAAAACATCTTATTGTGCTGTCCTCACCTTCCTTGTGATGGTGTGAGATGAGACAAAGTGAGGTGAATGATGTAGGCATTGTGACATAACCTTAGGTTATTATGGACCTTCTGACTATATGTCAGAAAGAGGATCATTAGCTTCTAGACCAAGGTTGACCACAGGTAACTGAAACCACACAAAGTGAAATTGCAGATAAGGGGAAACTACTATATTCTTCAGTTTATGGTGCATTATCATCACTGGTTCCCCTTTAACTTTATATATAGCATAAATAACACTACAATAAACATTTCAGTGTGGCAGAGTTATGCACAACTGAGTTTTTTTCTCCGGATTAATTCCTAATGTAGAATTTCTGAGTCACATTAGAAGGCCTTTGACACATACTACCAAACTCTCTTCTAGAAAGTTGACATCAATGCAGGGGCACCTGGATGGCTCAGTCAGTTGAGCATCCAACTCTCGATTTTGGCTCAGGTCATGATCTCAGGGTTGCAAGACTGAGCCCCGCATCGGGCTCCACACTCAGCATGGAGTCTGCTTGTCCTTCTCCCTCTGCCCTTCTCCCCCACACCCTCTCCTTCTCTCTCAAATAAGTAAATAAATAAATAAAATCTTAAAAAAAAAAAAGAAAGTTGACATCAATGCAAATTCTACCCACAGGATATAGAAGTGTCTATTGCCCCCATGTTCTCACCAGCACTAGGTATCATCATTCTGTTTTTCATCTTTGCCAACTCCATAGGCCAAAAAAAGAGATAATTATTCTTTTAATTTTCATTCTTTTGATTACTAGTAATGTCAATTATATTTTTATATATTTATTAGCCATTTATATTTCTTCCTTTGTGAATTGTTTACATATGACCCCTACCACGGAGGTGGTCATCTTTTTCAAATCAATTTTGCAAAAATTCTTTATATATTAAGGATATTAACCCTTTCTCTGTCATATTTGTGGCAAATATTTTTTTGCCTTTCTATTTTTAAAATATTTTCTTCTGTACTGATGATGTTCTCAACTTTTTATGTAGACAAAACTATCCCTCCTTTCCTTTGTGACTTCTGCCTTTGATATTATACTTAAAAAGTCTTTGCCCTTTCTCTAAATACATACCCTAGAGACATGCTTATATATGTGTACAAGGAAATTTGTACAGGAATGCCCACTGAAATACTTTTACAGTAGTGAGTTTGGGGGAAAATACCTAAATGTCCATCACTTAAAATATAGGTAAATATAGTAGAAATATACAGTAGAAGGTGCCTGAATGGCTCAGTCGGTTTGAGCTTCTGCCTTCAGCTCAGGTCATGATCCCAGGTGCTGGTATGGAGCCCCATATTGGGCTCCCTGCTCAGCAGGGCGTCTGCTTCTCCCACTCCCTCTCCCTCTGCTCACTCATGCTCTCTCTCTCTCTCTCTCACTCACTATCAAATAAATAAAATGTTAAAAAAAAAAGAAATATACAATAGAATTATCCACAGTATCTATGTATATCATCATGGATATTTCTCAAAATATAACGTTGAGTGTGGAAAAAGAACACTTGCATAAATGTAAAGTACACCAAGTAGTTCTCTATGTTGTTTGTGATGCATCAATTTGCAGTAAAAGCATAAAAATACACTGAAGGAATACACATCAAATTCCTGATAGTTGTTGCCCCTAGAAAAGTCAGGAAAGAAATAGAACTTCAAGGGGTCCACCCAAACTGAAAGAGCTACTCTATTTTTTTAGTCTAAAACAAATGTGACAAAACATTAATATTCACCATTCTGGATGGGTGGCAGGTTTATTTGTTCTATTATACTTCACTTTTCTGCATTATAATATTTCCCCAAATGAAAAGGGGGGATTTCCTCCACCTTCCAAGAATATATAGAAATTCATTTTTATTTTATTCTATAACTTTTGTAATATGTCGTAAAATTTAGAGTATGGTATGAAGTAGAGCTCTAACCTAATGAATGAATGAATGAATGAATGAATGAAAATGAATGAGTGAATGAGCAAATAAATGAAAAGAGGAATGAACGAATGAATGAATGAATGATTCTTAATGACTAAGTAATTCTCTGTCACTTCTATGAGTGCCATCATTCGGATTACATAATCATACTCAGCAAATCAGAGAGAATTTAGTAACCACACTGATATTCAAGTAATCGGGGCCAAAAAGTAGATCTGCACCAGTCAGTATGGAAGCCACTTGCTGTATGTGGCTACCAAGCACTTGAAATGTGGATATCTGAATTGATATGTGCTCTAAGTGTAAAATACATACCAGATATTATAGACTCAGTACAAAAAAAGAATCTAAAATATCACATTAATAACTTAAAATTCATTTCATGTGAAAATAATAATTTTGGATAAATTCAGTTCAACAATGTATATTATCAAAGTTAACTTCATCTGATTCTTTTTACCTTGTTACTGTGACAACTAGAAAATTTACAATTACAGATACGGCTTTTTATTTATTTTTTATTGGATAGCGCTAAAATAGAGCAACAGTGTTGCTTTAGATCTAAGATTATAGAAGAAAAAAACATGCCCAGTTTTCACATTTGCCTAATCTGAATGCAAACCAGCCACCTCTTTATATAAATAATGGTATGAAACTAGATGGAAAAGTATGAGGTCATTAGGCTGCACAGCTGACAACTTGGAAAATTAGACCTTACACAAATTGTTCCATAGAGCACTTAATAAAATTTTAGGGAAGTGGAAAATTTTGTATTAAGTTCCGTAATACAAAATAGGCTCGTTTCCAAAAGTAGACCATAAGGCGAGAAGGTGACGTGAAATACACCAACCAGAAAGAAATGACATTCTGTTGTCAGTCTCCTCATGTTTCTGTTGCCCCATGGACCACCACGGAATCAGCTCATGTTACTCAGTGGTCCTGGGGTTACTTTTTTTTTAATGCGGTCTCCTCATGTCTAGACAGTGACGATTCTAGTGTAGCCCTATGATGCTAAGATCCAGATGTGGACCAGTCACAGAGAAGTGTCATGGTCAAAGAAAGCTACCAAAAAGTAATTTCAGACTAACTTCAGTACTTCGTTGGCATCAATGACTATAAGGGGGTGTATTATCCACATGGATACTTAAACCCCTCCTCTCCCATAACCTGCAGCTCCTCTCACATCCTCAGCTCCAAAATTCCTAGGAAAACTTTCATGCGCTGCCCACCTATTCCTTCCTTCATTGTTTTCATGACTATGTATCTCAAAAGCCAGGAGAACTGTTCTGATAAGGGCACACACACCCCCCTCCCCTGGAGTGGGGAAGAGAATATATGGAAGTTCCTGTGGGGAAGAGAGCACAAAGCCAGAACCATCTCTAGCAGACAGAAGAGGGAAAAGCTGGGGGGGCGGGGGGGGGGAGACTTTTACATTTGGTGTCCTGTCCAAACCAGCCAAAGCCAGAAGTTCTAAGTCTACGCGTAGGGGAAGGTTCAACATGGGGAGCGCAACTGATTAAAAGATCAGATTTTATAAAACAAAAGTTGAAGGGGAGGGGAAGTGAGCAGAGGTATAAAAATGTACCTTGAGTCTTGTTTTACTGAGGAGGAATTCAAGTGGGATCAGACCCTGCAGCATGGAAGGATTTCACAAGTCAGAGAGCATCAGTAATAGTCTACATGAAAGAGGAATTAAGTCTTCAAATAGCTGCCATTTGGAGACATACTGATTTTCAGAAATGACACTTACAAAGGGACGGTAAATAACAAGGAAATTTTTTTTATGAATTTGGGAAATAGAGTCAGCTATAGTACAATAGTCCCTGGGGTTTTTTGTTTGTTTGTTTTGGTTTTGGTTTTTTGTTTGGCTTTTATCTGATTGAAATAGGCTACCTGAAGTTCCATGGCCAACTTACTATGAATGCCACTAATTCTGGTGGCTGGCTTTAAAATGCCCTAAGCCCATGTTCCACCTCTCTGAATGGAGGCTCCTAGCCTGCCATCTCTCTCCCTCCTTCACTCTGCCCTCGCTGGGACCTGTAATCACTCAACCCTCCCACTCGGCTCAGCCCATTAGCCTCCTCCTGGCTTTATGGTTCTGCTTCCCCCCCGGAGTCAAATACTCCTGAGTGCCCTCCACAACACTGTCAGCCCTCCTCCCCGACATTCTGTTCCACCCGCCAGGCATGTTCCCAGGGCTACCTCTCTCCTGCTGACCATTTCTCAGCTCCCAGGCCACCCAGCACTGTTGGAGGGCAATGCAGAAGGTACTGAGTGGGGCCATTACAAGTTCAAGTTAGGCACATTGATTTGTTCCCTCCCTCCTCTCACTCAATTTCACTTCTTGTGAACACGCAGATATCATCTGCTCAGCAGCTTCTTCAGACCTCTCTCCTGTGGACCCCGGTTTCACCGTGGTCACACTCACTCTCAGCAGATGACCTGATCCGAACAGACAGAAAGCATCTTAAGAGACCCCAGTCTTCCTCACAGGACACCAGTGCTACAGAAGTTCTCTCTCCCTTCCTGTCCATACCAAGTGAAGAGCTGGAGGCCTTCACCTTCTTTCCTGGTTTGTGCATGTGAATGACATAGGTGGACATCGACCCATGCACAGAAATCCACACGTTCTATAACCCTGCACACACACAAACACACATGCCTACCCTGAATCTCCTCCTCTCCTTCTGTGCTTCCTCTGTGCTCATGGCTGACATCGACATGAACTTTACCCTGTCTCTAAAATGTTTACCAAGCATTGGAAGAGCACATGTCACTCCATTCCACTTGGGGAGGGGGGCTGCAACAAAAAGGAACAGAAGTCTTGCCTACTTTATTTTATGTCTCTCAGTACCTTGAATCTTTTATAACAAAAACGTATTTAAATTATGTGTGTGTTTAGTGTTTTTCCTCCGGTCTTACAGAGCTACACATCTTACACCAGTAACCCAAGTCTACTGTCCCCTCTCACCATCTCTTCCCTTCGAGCCCCAGCAGTCAGGCTTCATGCCCAACAACCTCCCAGAACTGGACCCTCAGAGGGCACCAGTGAGTGACTTCCTTGTGGCCACATCCTCCCCTGAGTTCTACCTCTCTTGGCAGATGCCAAAAGTGATAACCTACTCCCTCCTTGAAATTCTCTCCTTCCTTGGCCTCTGTGAGACTGCCCTCCGAGTTCCATTGCAAAATTGGACACATTTCACTGAAGGACCCTGCGAACAGCCAAACAAGTTTCTTTTTCTTCTAAAGTTGAGGGAAGTGACAGGCACTGCAGAATGGGGAGCCTCTAAATGTGTGTATGTGTATCTGTTTATGAAACATCATCCTCTAAAGAGCATACTACACACCTTCACACAGCCACCCTCCCCACTGTCCTCACTCTGGGGAGAAGTCAAAGATGAGAAGGTCACTCTAAAGTTCCCATAACCCTCAGAGCTGCCAAGGGGACCTCCTGTCAGCCACCTTCTACTACAGCCCCACCACATGGGCCATGGGGCGGGGTCCTCCCTTCCTGAGCTGATTCGCTCAGCCTCTCTCCACTCCACCTCTCTCTCTTTCTTCTCTCTTGTGAGGAGAGGGCAAAAACCATGTCCTACCTGACAGGATTTTTTTTTTTAAGATTTATTTACTTATTTGAGAGAGGGGGAGTGAGGGATAGGACAGAGGGAGAGGGAAAGAATCTCCAGCAGACTTCCTGCTGAGTGTGGAGCTGGACTCGGGGCTCGATCCAATGGCCCTGAGATCATGACCTGAGCTGAAATCAAGAGTCAGACGTTTAACCGACTGAGCCACCCAGGTGCCCCCTAAAGAGGATTTTCAAAAACGAAGAGGGGTTCAGTGCATGGACAAAAAAATGACAGACATTCTCTGGGGAATTTTATTTTCAGAAATAGAAAAGAATATCTGTGTGTAGAGACAATTAGACAAACCTTTTGAGTGTATGTTAGAAATCAATGAGTGTAAGCATTAAATGAGGTGGTGCAGGTGGGAGCACTGTGCAAAACATAACTCACTAGACAAATGTTAGATGCTTCCACCATCATCCATCTCGGAGTTGTTGAAGACGAAATTAGACAATATATGTAAAATTGCTTTGTCAACTGGAAAAAGCATTTTAAAATTGTAATTATTATGTGATATTTTGCCTCAGGCTAGATTAAGAGTCAGACCATGGCAATATTGAAGAAAATTAAAATACTTGCTAATTTATTTTATTTTACTTTTTTTTTTAAGATTTTATTTATTTATTTGAGAGAGAGAATGAGATAGAGAGAGAGAGCATGAGACGGGGGAGGGTCAGAGGGAGAAGCAGACTCCCTGCCAAGCAGGGAGCCCGATGCGGGACTCGATCCCGGAACTCCAGGATCATAACCTGAGCCGAAGGCAGTCGCTTAACCAACTGAGCCACCCAGGCGCCCCCGGCTAATTTCTTTTAAATCCACATTCCTGGAGCTGTTTATAAACTGAGAATTCTTATTAATTTCCATTTTCTCACCTCTTTTCAGATGAATTGATTACAGTAAACAACAGAGTCAAAGTTCCTGGTGACTGTTAACTAGACCACGGAATTTGGAGTTGAGGCCTGAAAGTCGTCTTTTGTGCCCTTTCCATTCCATTTTCTCCTGTGACTCTTTCAGTTTTCTTCATTTCAATCTCCTTGGACATCATAACAGCATGGTTCTACTGCAGTAGCTTCTGGGCCTTTCACTCTATCTCAGCCTCTCTGATTCCTAATCCATCCTTCCTTCAGCTGCCCAACAACCCAACATTATTTTCATTATTCCATTTAATTTCTTAAAATAACTAATATTACAAAGTGGTAAGTCAGGAAATAAAAACAAACTGAATATTTATTGGAAAGGAAGAGGAAAACCATCGCTTATTAGAGAAGACATGATTATATAACTAGAAACCCCAGAAAATTAGCTGAGAAGCTATGTAGTAGGATGGGCCGGATACAAATAAGCATGCAAAAATCAATAGCTTTCCAATATGGTGGCAGTAACCAACCGGAACACACAATGGGGGAAAGATTTCTTTCGCCTTAACTGCCAATCCATACCAGGATGAGTGAACCAGGATTAAAGGGTTACTGAAGTCTTTAGTTTTTCTGTGATAGTAACTGTTTGTGACCTTCGTGTGACATGGGTGTTCTTCCCTCTTTTATTTTCATCTTCTGTTTAAGGTTCAAAAAGTCTCCTGGTCCAAGTTTCAGCCTGGGCAACCTTGGGGTGGTGGTGGGGCGGGGAGGGAAGGGGGGGCAGCAGGAGTAAGAGAAGCAGTGTGGTGTACTACTCGGCCCCAAGGCAGTGGGTCACCGGCAGCACCCTGAGAGTCATCACTGACCAGGATGAAAACTGAAACCCACTTTTGACTCTTCTCCCTTGACCTTCACAGACATTCAATGGTCAAGTCCTTTAAGATGGTCTTTTTAAAGATCTCACTGATTTATTCCTTTCTCCTCACCATCAATGCCTGTCTCTTACCAATATCCTCTGTAACTTGGGCCCAAATTACAACTGTCTCTTGGCTGCTCCTTCACCCCAGTCCCTGACCCCCTGTCCCTTTCAGTCTTTCCTCCTGGTCACGTGTACTGTGCCACTCCTCTGACTAGTTAATATCCTGAGGAACACAGGCCTGGAAGGTTAACCAAGTAGGGCTAGAATACGGATTCACCTCTCACCAGAGACCACGTGCGTTTGAGACCCAGTTCTGCCACTGGTTAGCTCTGTGACTTTGACTATATTACTTAATCATTCTGATCCTCAGTTTCCTCATTTTTAAAACTGGCCTAACGTATAAATAGTAAAAATTATTGTGAGAATTAAAAATAATATATAACATAAAGGATCCATCACAGGATTGGACACATCATAATACAACAGGCATTTAAAACCTAGAACCTCTGCCATGGGAGCTGGAGTCCATTATCACAATTAGCCCATACTTGTCTCTGGGAGCAAGCTGAACGCCTATCTTTGGTCTCTAAGACCATGTAATTGGTCCCCACCTAACATATCCAAAGGTACTCTCTGACACCAAATAGCTAGCTGTATGTCCCTGTTACTCCGCCCCATTACTACATCCCAAACATAGTCACCCCACCTCGGAACTTTGACTCTTCATTTTCCCTCCACCTAAAACACCCCTTTCACTTGTTTCCAAATATGCCTTGTTCAAGAAAACTTTCCATTACAGGCCTTTCCTACACCAGTGCCATCACCGTCACGTGCAGTTAGCTCTTACTAACCTGCATGACTAGCTCTGTCCAAGACAGTATGAATGAGTTATCTCATTCGGTCCTCACAACCACCCTATGAACCCGGTGCTATTACTCTGACCATTCTACAGCTGGGCCCTGAGAGCGTAAGTTGCTTGCTCAGGGTCACAAAGTTGGAGACTGGTAAAACCAGGACTCAAAACTGGGTCTGAGCTCACAACTGCTACCCTGTTCTTCTTCAACATGTATTTTTAGGCAATGGTTGGGTAAGTAATTTTAACATGTCAAAGTCCAGCCAATCACATCTTCTTTGTCCTTAGGAAGCCAGTTCTTATTCATCTCCCCTACTGCTACCCCTTTGGCACTCACAGCTGTTTTAAACAACAAACACCATATCATATTCTCTCCTAGACAGTGTCTCTGCTGCATAATTGGACACTCACTATTGTCAGTATCCAGTATAATGTAATGAGCATAATTGGGTATTGTTCACTAAGTGGAACCGTAAAGTGATAGTCTGGATTTTTTAGACACTGCTCATAGAGACCAGTCTCCTTTTTTTCTCAGATATACATCAGAAATCTTCTGAAACAGAATATAAATTTCTTGCAGGTAAGGACCGTGTCTTATATTTCTTTGTGTCTCACAAACTTCTGCAGACATTAGAAATACCCCAAAAACCTTTTGGTTCATTACTGATCTTCCAACCAGGCTCTCTTAATTGTGGGGATGGTGGATCCCTGGACACATGCAGGACAAAAAGGATTTAAGAGGGAACGATTTTCTATTATCATCTCAGAACAGAGAGCGCACTCGGTCCCTATACACGCTGGGAAAAATATTTCCAGTTGTCAGAAGCCAAAAGCAAACTTAGTTTGATGGCATCAATATAACACTTAATGTGCTACATATTTAGCATCTGTTCCAGAGGAGACTGTGTCAGGAACTCAGAAAAGGTCTCCTGGGCATATAGGCAGCTCTCAGTCTGTCTCCTACACATTAAATACACTCAGGCTAGGGAATATACATTTTTAAATGCATGAAACATGAGCCAGACGTGACACCCATCTATCAGAGCTGCTTTAAGGATAATAAAATCAGTGCTGCCATTATAAGGAGAGGACACTTGATGACCCACTGGAGATTTCTTCCAATCTAAACGATTCTATAAATTCCCCTAAAATCATAAAAAAGCAGATTAAGGATTCATGTAGGTGTTTGGACTATAAATACAAATTAATTTCTGCTCCAGCTGCAATTTTTCTCAGGCTTGTAAGAAGCACCTCTATCTCTGAGGTATTTCTGGGTGAAACACCAACAGAGTAGCAAAAGATAGACAGGACTCCCCCAGGTGGGCGCCTGTTTTCTTCTATTTTCACAAATAAATCTGCATCTTGAAATGAACTGAATTGAATCTTGCTGCTGTCCAAAAACATTTATTGCTGAAAATCTGTTTTGTTTGGGGAATGAGATATAATTGTATACAGATTCAATATGAATCTAAATGTTCCACTGAGAAATTCTTTATTGAAAATGTTTTGTTTGGACTCTAAGTAATCTATTTATTTCCATTTTCAGTTACTAGTCACATTATTGCATTTATTTTTACTAAAAAAAAAATTTCCTCCTTAAACACTCCTCTAATGAAAAGAATTGAATAGTTTCTGATACCAGTTCTCAATTGGTTTTGTGAAACTTCCAACTAACCCTTATAAAAGAAAGAAAATTAATTCTTTTTTTAATATCCCCATCACCTATTAGAGCTCAATAGAAATCAAAATCATAAATAACATTTTTTATCAACTAATTTATCAAACATTAATTTATCAACTAATACATTTTTAGCTCACATATTTGCTCTGATTCAATGTGAAGTCAGACACCAAAATAGAAATGAACAAATGGATTGTGGATCATTTTTCCAAATGCATGGGGATAAATGCATATCCCTAAGGAAATATGCTCAGTTATGACATCACAGCTGTTTCTCCTATAAAAAGAACTATGTCCTGCAGCAAACTATAATTTCCCAAATAAAGGGAATAAAAGATTAAAGAAAAGAAAAGCATGTCAGCAATAAAATCCAAGGATAGCAACCAGATGCCAGGCACATTAAAATACCATATCTGACAAAGGATTGAAAAAAAGAAATCTTGTACCACTTGAATGCTTAAATGCAAAGTATTTCCACTCAAACTCACCAAAGATAAGAAATTGGGGTATATTGTTGCAATAATGGCTGCACGTATCCATGATCTTAGACAGTCGTCTCCCACATCTAACTTGGCCATGTGACTTGCTTTGGCCAATGGGGCATTAGCAAGTATGACACAAAATGGAGGCTCAAAGCCTGCGCTGGGGCTTGTCCTTTCTTGCTGCCCTTAGAAACCCTGAGAGTGTCATCATGAGAATAAACCTGGGCTAGCCTAGTGGAGACGTGGTTCAGTTGCGGCCATCATCCCAGCCAACTCCCAGCACCAACTGCTGTACATGTGAATGATGCCATGTAGACCAACCAGCTCCCAGAAACCTGCTGCCTGCAGAAACATGAGTGGGTCCAGGCAAGCCCAACAGAAGAACTGGCTAGGTAAGCCCAGTCCAAATTGTCAGCCAGACTCATGGCCTAATAAATGAGCATTGTGTTAAGCTGCTAAGCTTTAGACTGGTTTGTTATACAGCAAGAGCTAACTGATAGCAAGGTCATCACAGAACGTATTCCAGAAGCACACCAACTGATGGCCTGCTTGTCATAGAGGTAAAGTGAAAGGCTGCCCTAAGGATAGATGGGTCTAGCAATTATTCCTGAAAGTGAGGTCACATATGAAATGCTGAGTTGTTATACTAAAGCTGCTTATAAGCCACTGTCGTGGAGATCCTTCCAAACTCCACATCCAAAGTGCAATACCATGACACTGACAGCTAACATTTATTAAGTGCAAGCATTGGGCAATGGACTTGGTAAAGACAATCTCCTTTAATCTATACAAAACCTCATGTGAAAGGGATTATTATCATCTGTATTTTACAAATCAGAAACTGAAGCTTAGGGAAGTTAAGTAACTTGCTTGGGGCCGCACAGTATTAGGAGAGAGCTTGAACTCACAACCCTGATTTGCTCAAGAGTCCGAGCTCTTAATCACTAGGCTTTTCTACATGATATTCCCCCCACCCCATCTCCCCTGAAAGGCCTCTCCAGTCCAGTGGGCTGAGAAATTTCTGCACCAAGAGACTTATTCTCTCCTTCTTGAATCCCAGAGGGCCAGACAGAATAGACTCAACGAGGCTGACCCACCTAGTCAAAAATACAGAGGAGTTGGAATGGACAGTGGACACGGGGGGTCTTGCCCTGGCCCGCTGACCTCTGACACCGAGACTGGGAGAACAAGGGAGCTTCAGCACATGGGCAGGGGCTGTGTGACACATAGTGGCCTGGCCTGCCAGCACTATGTGGCCCAGGCCTCTTGTGATTATGTGCTGATCAGACTAGCAATGCCTCCCTTCCCAGTCTTGGGGGGATGTGGGTGGGGAGGAGAAAGGAGTCATGGAAGGGCTAGAAAAACAGGTCGACAGTTGGGCAGAAGTTCCTTATTTCTTGTGGGCAGAGAAAATGTTCCCTTGAGAAGAGGGAAGAGGTTCGATGTCTGCTGCACATTTAATATCTGTCTGTCCTTTGTTAATGAAACATCTGGAATCAGGCCTGCTATTTTTTGGATCCCTGACAATTTAAATGGCCTCAATCGTTTTAATACTGAGATGAAACCAAGAGTGAGGAGAAGGGTGTCCACCAACACAGCCCCTCTTGAAAACCACTTGTTTCAAAGCAAGTAACCTGAACAAAATCCTTCCTAAAGCAAATCGAAGATCTAGGGCACCAGTCAACTGAATATCTCCTTGGGGTGGCTGAAATCACAAGTGTTTAAGGGACGCATGGCTGAACGTATAAACTGGTTTTTTAACCTCTGTCTGCCTAATGGAGCCTACCAGAGCCAATCTCTTTTTAAGAAACTCCTATTGCTTGCGGGACTCTAACACCCTGGGAAGTTATTCCTGGCACACTGATAGAGAACTAGTGAGAAGGAATAGAAGGCAGGTGATAATTGAGCACATTAAGTACACCTAGGCAAGTGTGAAGGGACACAGGTTCAGAACTGTATTCACCTCAAATGCAGCTGAAACACAATTTCAAGAAAAGCCCCAAACATCTGCATATGAAAAGGCTGCTCCCGCCAAGGAGACCAGCAGGTCCTGCACAATTGCCCTTCTCCCCCTCCCCCCGCACCCCGAGGCTGGCAGACGATTTCTGAGGGTCCATAGACCTCTCTGGCCTTTAGCTCCTTCATCTGTTTTAAATGGGGCTGTTGCAAAGATGAAGAGATAAAGTCGGAGCTCCTTCATTTTAGACTTCTTAGATGTGAATAACTCCCCCCCCCACCCCACCCCGGCCAAGCTCTTGAAAGCACCAGCATAGTCTTACTAATTTCTTCTGTGGCTAAGTTTTAACATGAAATAGAAAGAGACTAATAGATAATACTAATGTAGTGTTTGCTCTGGTCCAGGAACTACTCCAAATGTTTTACATATATTAATATAATCCCTTCAGCAACCCCATGAGATAGCCATGATTATCCCTACTTGACAAATGAGGAAACCAAGTTACCACGGACAGGTTAAGTAACCCACCCAGGGGTTCAGAGCTCATGGCAGAGCCAAGATTCAAACCATAGTCATCTAGCAATAGGATCCACACTCTCAACAAATACGAAATTGTCAGGAGCACTCACCAATCGCTTCATAAAGGAAAGGAATGTACAAAAAATAAAAGAGAATGCCATTTCAAAAAATATGTAACATTTTACATCTCCAAAAAAGAAAGAATGTAGGGGGGATCAATGCAGTCCCCAAAATTAAAAAGTAAAATTAGCCTTATGCTACCCAGTCATTGTGCTCATTACATTACAAACCAATGAAACACTTATGTTTGGGAACATACACATTCTCCCAGTGCCCAGATGAGCATTTGGGAACTGCTGAGATCCACGACGCACAGAAAGCACTTCCACAACGTGCCCAGCAGCCGTTCGTGGTTGCCGTGGTGCTAGAAGATCATACACAAGTTGCCCAGGAGCTCACCTCTTAGAGCGTTCACACTGAGCCCTTACACACACCAGACACAGACGGGCATATAGAGCCCCACAGGCAGGCCACACGGGTGTCTGCCCATCTCTGTTTATGGCCGGCATCAGCACTCTGTTTTCTGAACCACCCGTCTCCAGCAGCCCCTCCCATCCTCCCTGACACATGAGGAGCAGGTGCAGGGATGCAGACATCCCCCCAGGAAGTCCCAGGACGAGGGGACAGCGGAGAAGCAGGCCACAGGGAGCACGCTGGGGGAGAAGCCTCCTCAACCATCCCCGACAGTTTCAGTATTCTCTGGCGAGGACAGCAAGACTTTGCGGACGGTGTCTCCCCCTCTCCTCTGAGGGTCCTCTCACTCTCCTTCCCCTTGATTTTGAAACAGAACAAAACCCTGCAGATGGGCTTCTAGCCAGCGGATTTCACTGTGCCTTTCTGTCCCTCAGTCTTTCTGGGGAGGGAGCATCTCCGACAACATCAACTCAGCTTTGCGGAGGATGAGCACTTAATTATCTGCCAACGGAGCAGGTGAGAATTATGTTTGGTGCAGGCTACACCACCAGCGACTGGGGACGCGATATTAAAATTCTGCCTTCCGTATCTTAAAGCGTTCTTCCGCTTTCGTAATTGAGCAATTCCTTTGGAACTGGGGAAGGGAGAAGTAGTTGTAGAAATGAAATGCTCAGTGGCTTTACTGGGAGGCGCCACAGAATAATGGTGAATGGTTCCGGTCTGGCTTCTGATGACGAAGGTTTAGAGGTAGGGTCGACGAGTCTTTTCTGCAAAAGGCCAGAGAGTAACTTTCATGGACTCTGTGGGCCACACAGTCTGTGCCATAACTACTCAGCTCTGCTGCTCTAGGGGAGCCAGAGATGACACATAAATGGATGAGTGTGGTATGTGCCAATAAAACTTGATTTGGGGATGCAGAAATTTGAGGTGCATTTCATCTCATTTTTACATGTCATGAGATGGGGTCATTCTTTCCATTTTTTTTCTAACCCCTTACATGCAGAAATACCATTCTTGGTGTGAACCTTGCTGGGTCATCGCTTACCAAACCCTGGTTTAAACTGCAGCTCTGGCATATCCTAGCCGTAAACTCTTGGGCAAGTTTTATTGTGAAGCCTCAGTTCCTGCCTCTGTAAAACAGAAACAATAACAGCATTGGCTCATCTGGGCTTCCTGTGGATACAGTGAAAGCAAAATGCTCTAGCGCAGGGCAGCTGGGCACATCCTCAGCGTGCTAGAAACATGAGCTGTGACTGCCATTCCCCTCCACTCTTCAAAACTCTCCGCACCTTCTGCCAAATCCATCCACACTACCATCAAACAGGATCAAGGTTTTTCATGTCTCTATCAACAAAGAAACATTCTAGACTTTTCATACTAACAACACTAGCCACTGAGAATTAATGAGACCCTAAAACATGCCTCAAACCCTGGATGCACTCATTTGTCAGTTTCCCTCCTAGGTCTCAGTGCCTGGAGCTCAAGAGCTGGGGACCAGAGTGTGAGGTTATCCTGCTCTACACCATTAATCGTGATATTTTTTGAGCACTGGCCAATTCTCATGAGCACAGACATTCCTCTAAGGGCATCATGCAGTTCTTTCCCGTCATCTTCAGGAACCGAAAGATGCTGATAAGATGATGAATTCCAAGTTTCCGAGAAGTGTTTCAGGTTTCAGAGAAGATCTGAAGAGTTGGAAGGTTAGGCAAAAAGCAAGACCACGCACCTAGTAACCAGGTGTCGCGGGGCTCCTTCCTGAACCATAGATAGCTCTTGCAAAGAACCAGTATACTGCACCCCTGGGGATCTTGTTTAAATGCAGATTCTGATTCATTAGGTCTGGCAAGGTCCTAAGAGTCTGCATTTCTAAAAAACTCTCCAATGATGCCAATGCCACTGGTCCTAGGACCAGGCTTAGAGTAGTCAGGCTCTACATGCAGTGAAAAATGTGAATTTTGCCCATTAATGACCAAAGCGATCTACGAGGGATGAATCGATGGGCCATGGTTTTCCACGGTGAAGAGTCTTTGGAGCTAGACTGCTGAAGTCCAACTCATAACTCCACCAGGTGCTAGGTGTGTGGCCCTGGGGGCAAGTCTCTCAACCTTTCTGTGCCTCACGTTTCCCACCTGTAAAGGGGCAAGGTGACAGCTTTCATCTCAGGGGTGTGAGGATGATTAAATGAAATAATCCAGGGGCGCCTGGGTGGCTCAGTCAGTTAAGCGTCTGCCTTCGGCTCAGGTCATGATCCCAGAGTCCTGGGATCAAGCCCCGCATCAGGCTCCCTGCTCCGCAGGAAGCCTGCTTCTCCCTCTCCCACTCCCCCCTGCTTGTGTTCCCTCTCTTGCAGTGTCTCTCTGTCAAATAAATAAATAAAATCTTTAAAAAAATAAAAAATAAATGAAATAATCCATATATAAAGCATTTAGAAGAATGCCTAACACATTGTAAATGTCCAATAAATATAAGATAATCAGAAGATCAGGAAAAATAAAGATCCTTACCAAAGAATTATCTTAAAATGTGCTATAGGAGGTTTGTTCCCCTGTACAGCTAATGACTTGTGCTGATCCATTCAAACCTTCCTATCATTCAGGCCATTTTACAGTTAAGTAAACCAGACTTGCATCCAGTCAGTCATAAAATTAACTTAGGGAGAAAGTTCACCTTGAAAGAGCAGGACCCAGATGCCAACAAAGAACCAGCGATTTCCAGTTCAGTTCATTATTTATGTATCTGAGGGGCAGGCCCATTCCCTGGACTACTAGGCACAAGAAATAGTGAATGCATGTGACAATTTCCTAAGCCACACAAACCTGAACTTCACCGAAGTATTTTTCTCACTTGGGTCATTTCAGTGTGTCACTTTGGTAGGTAGTGTGATCCCATGCATCATAACCCCCTGGAGTAATTAATTCTTCCAGTCTACATATCAAGGGAAATCTCAGTGTTCTCATCTGTACAATGAATGTTCTGGGTAAAATAATCCAATGTTCATGGTGTGGGGGTCAAGTTTATTTCCTTTCCCCTAAACTGTGGCTCCTCCTTAGGTGAATCACCCTCTCTTCAAAAGCCAGCTATCGCTCACTGTGTGCTCACCACCACCCTCAAGGTCTGTGTGTGGGGAAAGCACAGAGCCCAGCACACAGGAATCATGCAATAAAGGATGACTGTGATCAGAGCAAAGTCAGGGCGCCATCTTTTAAATGAACCACAGTATGACCATGTCATCTGGTTACTGGATATCAACTGGAATGCCAGGAGGCTAGTGGAATGAGGGAAGGCCAAATGGGAACTTGGCTGGGAAAATGCCCACTGCCTTTTCTGAAGTTGGACTGGCAATTTACCACTCAAGTGAGAAGTTAAGTGAGTAAGGGACTGGGAGGAAGAGGATCTACTGGTTGCTGGTCCTCAAGACCCGTCAGGAAACCTCATCTCCTACGGCAGCCTGAGTCTCATCCTCTCAGTCCATCTCAAAATTTCAGCTATGGATGAAATGCCTGGCACACTGGCATGACCATCACTTCCTGGAACACTCTGGAAGCTTCTGCCTCAAGTACCAGTGGAGTTAGCTTTTCTGCCTCAGGCCAGGGCTTCCTCAGATGTGGGCATAAATACAACTAAAGTATCTCAATCTGCTTTCAGAAGGAGGCCAATGCCCCCGATGGGGGAAGGGGGGAGCAGGCAATTTTCAACCAGTGGGGAATGGGAGTCAATGAACAATGTCCCAGTCTCCCCTCCTTTGACTAGACAATTTTGAAATAGTCTCAGTGTGGATCCTCAGAGAAATTCCAGTAGCACTGGAACTCAGATGTCCACAGGGTGACCAGCTGTCTCCCTCCCTCTACTGGCTTTTCTTCCTTCCTGGTCTTACTCTCCTGCTCCCTCACTCCAGCTTCCTGAGACCACTTCCCAAACCAGTGGAACCCAAGCCATGTCTCATTCTCTGATTTGGGGAAGCCACACTGACACCCCTGACCACACCAAAGTTTTTTTCAGAGTCTTATAGCATCCTGTACAGAATCACAGCCTTGTTATACTGCACTGTGGCTGCAGAGCCCCAAGGTCCTCCAAGGCCAAGATCAAGTGGAACCCTGGAACCCCAGGTGCCCTGGCACATAGACGGCCCTCAGTAACTATTAGTTGAGTGGATACCAGCAATATATCTGCTGCCTGTGCATCGGAGGGCCAGGAGGCAAACGTTGGTCTTTTTAACAATTCAGGGAATTCCTTTTCTGTTTTAGAAAAGCTTATAAAATGAAAATAAGACAGAGACGTCAGCAGCAGGGGAGAAGACATCTTAAGAAGGTCCATCTTTGGGCGCTGGGTGGCTCAGTTGGTTAAGCGTCTGCCTTTGGCTCAGGTCATGATCCCAGAGCCCTGGGATAGAGTCCTGCATCAGGCTCCCTGCTCAGTGGGGAGTCTGCTTCTCCATGTCCATCTGCCCCTCCTCCTTCCCTTGTTTGTGCATGGACTCTCTCTCTCTCAAATAAATAAATAAAATCTTAAAAAAAAAAAAAAAAGGAGGTCCATTTTCTATTACGTCCACCCATGGCTGGCCCCACAAAACACACCCCAGGTTTCTCCACCTTTTTGCTTGCCTCCTTGGAAAGAATCCAGCTTCATTCACCTCTGACTGTCCATCACCATAAACCACCTGCAGCCTCTCCTTCTCCTCCCTCCTCATCTCCTCTTTCTCTTTTGATTCTTATGCTCTGTACTTCCATCAAGGAATCACAACAAAGGACTTGATCAAAGAAATTGAAACAACTAAAACTGATTGTGCTGCTGCTGTTCCTTTAAATCTCTTTCTCCCCCAGGCCTTGAAGCTAGAGGTGGCAAACTGCCTCCTGTGGATCAAGGGTGGTTCGCAGATGTGTTTCTGGGAAGTCCATACAATGTTCTAAGGTCGCCAATATTTAAAATTCAGTATAGGAAACATAAACATCCACATTTCAAGGTATTCTTGAAAAATTAAAGATCTGATGACATGAGAGCACAATGAACTAGGATGGGGTTAGCTGCTTCCTAGAGATGGGACCCACAGCCCCTATGTACTGCAATCCCCAGCACTTGCTTTTGCCTCTGACGCAGAGGCCCCCGTCCATTTCATATTGCCATTTCTGATCGTGATACACAGTTTACTGTGGTCTCTCTTGTTACCTGCCTGGCCCTAAGGGTGGGTATATTTGAGCTTGCTACTCCATATTTAAACACTTAGAAAAACAAGTCCCAACTGCTATGTCTGTTTCTTGTGTATTTAAGTGCCTCTGGCAAAAGGTTAGGGCTTCCTACTCTAATGCTATCATGCCTTATGCCATTATTTGGAATCCCATCTTGATGATGATGATGATGGTGATGATGATGATGATGATGACGTAATGATACTTGGGTAATGGATGGTCGTCACTTATGGCACGTGTGCCTGCCTAATCCTACAGATACTATTTTGTTTTTTAAAGAAGTCATTAACACAGAGGGATTCAGAAGAGATGAGGAATAAATGCATTAAAAACAGAAAGAAGAGACCACCAGGAGGCACGTCTCAGGTATGCTTGCATTGCCCTTGCTCCCTTAAAGGGAAGAGTAGAGTGGACCGGTAGGCAAAAGAAAAGAAATCCTTCCCATCAACACCTTAGATTCCAATTCTCACAAGAATGCAGACTTCTTCATCTTACCACTGAAGCTGTAAAGTCAAGCTCAAAAACCATTTTCACCTTAACCCTGATCAAGGGGAAAACTCTGAGTGCACCCCATGAATCAGCAGGCCTCGGCACACAAAAGGGACACTGACAGTTTGCATCAAGTTTATAGATCCATAAACCCACAGTAAATACCAGACTCCTACAAAGTTAGAAGTTAGTAAAAAAAATGCAAAGGCAATAGGAAGAATAATTCCCATAACCTCTCAGAGCTCAAAGATAGAACTTAAATGGCTATGAAACATACCACTTACTGAATGACCACCATTCTTCCAACATTTAATCAGTCACTAAACAAGTATCTGTGGGCAAGAAACTAGGAATGAAATGATCATCAAGACAGACACAGGCACCGCTTTTGGTCTAGCAGGAGTCGTTAAACACATAATTACACTTATTTTGTTAATTATAAGTGTAAGGAGAGTATGAAAGAGAAGTCAAGATAAGGGAACATGTACCAGGAGATCTAACCTAGGAACGGGGACCCCCTCTGAAGAAATAGCATTTAAGCTAAGTCCTAAAGGTTGAGTAGGAGTTGCCCAGGCAGACAGCCTGTCCATCATTACTGAGGACTTCCTACGTGTCCTGCTACCATATCAGGCATTGGCATTAGAGAGAGATGAATTATCAAGTGCCTTTCCTCGAAGCACTCACAGTCTACTGGGGGTAAATAGGCTTCTATCTTATCTGCTGCAGAGAAATGATGGGGTCTCTTCATCAACAGGTAACAAATTAAATAGTCATTTAAAAAATGTTCTGATACTCAGAAAAATTCAACCAAAAATCTTCCTAATTGTAACATGTTCTAAATGCAGAGAATTTCCCAAATAATTTAAAAAAAAAAACAAACAAACAGATGACATTGAGAAACTGTCGAATCCCATGGAGCACCTGGGGCTTCCCCAAGGTAATAAGACATGTTGTGTGGGGATCTGCAAGCCACAGGAGGAAACTTGCTGCAGGTGCAGGGCGACCCAACCATCCCAAAGAAAGGTTAAATGAGGGACTGAATAAAGGGGAGTGAGGCTGGATGTTAAACTTTGGAGAACTATAAAACACTGTTTTGTGGTTAATAATGCTAACAATAATAATACAGTTAATTGTATCTGTATTAACTGATACAGATCTGTATCTGTACATACAGAACATTGTTAAAGATAACCAAGCACACTGGCAAATTTCTATGTGGACTTAACACATTCAATTCTGTGGGTAAGTACTATCATCATCCCCATTTTATGGATGAGAAAACTAGGGATTAGAAAAGACAAGAAATGTCTGGGGGGCGTTGATTGGGACAAGTGGCTGGACTCACTAAACAAGGGGGTTGGGCTTTAATGGCCATAAAAGGATAAAAGATGAGGTGCTAGGCCTGCGTGAAGTGGGTAACTGGTACTGAGACTCCTCCACACAAAGTTAGGGACTTAACAGGGTTATACCATCAGTGAAAAGAGATGATAGAAGAGGAAGACCAAGACAGGAAGACCACAAGAAAATCTAACAACATCTCCTGGGCGTTGAGTGAGGAAAAAAAGCTTTGGTTGTCTGGAGAATTTATATTCGTGGCTCTTCCATCACAAGAGTTTGGGGTTCTAATATATATGAACTAAGCTGTCCAAGAAAACCCAAGGTGAGAATTTAATATAAAAAATTATCCTAAGCAAGTGGTATCTCCTAGGACATCTGGTAGAAACAAATGAAAGGGCATACCCTTAACCGAAGCATTCCCAAGTCCTAGAAATAAAGCCTTTCTGAAAATTAGTCCACAATCCAAAATTACAACACAAAAGGAAAAAGATCCAGCATGAATCAAAGTCAGCAGTCATAGTACACAATAAGAAAGACTGCCAAGGCCTTCAACTAATAGAATGAAGACTATAAAATAAATGTTTAAATTAATTGAAGACATAAGGGAAGGAATAAAAACATAAGAAAAAATCAAGACACTAGCAAGAAAACCAGTCATATGGGGGGAAGAAAACTCTAGAAAATAAAAATAAAATCATTGAAAAGGAAATCTTGTTCAATTGACTATTAGCAGATAAACACACCTTGACAGATTTAGTGAGTAAGAAGACAAAGCTGCAAAATGTAACATAAGAGATAAAGAGAAGAAAATATCAAAGAGCCAGTAGATAAAGAAGAATGAATGAGAAAATCCAACCTATATCTGGTAAGAGTTCCAGAAAGAGTGAATAAAGAAGATAAAGAAGACACTATTTTTTTAAAAGATTTATTTATTTATTTTAGAGAGAGAAAGATCATGCATGCGTGTAGTGGAGAGGGACAGAGGGAGAAGGAGAGAGAAACTCAAGCAGACTCCAAGTTACATGGGCCTTGATCTCACAATTGTGAGATCATGACCTGAGCCAAAATCAAGAGTCAGACACTTAACCAACGACACCACTTAGGTGCCCCGATAAAGGAGACAAAGACAAATTCAGATTCTGATTCAGGAAACAGCAAATCCTAAGCACAGTCAGCAAAACTAAGTTCATACCAAATGCATTGTGCTGAAACTCCAGGACACCAAAAACAACTGGAAGCTCTAGCAACCAAACAGAAGCAAAGGCAGGATGCCTGAGGAGGAGCAAGAATCACGAGACTAAGAGCAGACTTCTTAATGGCATCACTAGAAGCTAACACAAAGTCCTGCCAGCTTGAAAGTACAAACAGAAAATAGAATTTCAACTTAATCTCTCATGAGTATGGCCAAAATAAAAATATTTTCAGATAAGCAAAGGAGAGTACAGCCTCTGAAAAATTTATCACTGAAATAACTATGAAAGGATGCACTTTCAAAAGGCGATGGAACCTAAATGTAAGGAATTGGGAATATGAAGAAATAGAAAACAATAGAAAACAAAAGAACTGGGGGTGCCTGTCTGGCTCAGTCGATGGAGCAGGTGACTCTGATCTCGGGGACATGAGCTCAAGCCCCACATTGGGTGTAGAGCTTACTTTAAAAAATTAAAAAACAGGGACGCCTGGGTGGCTCAGTCGGTTAAGCGTCTGCCTTCAGCTCAGGTCATGATCCCAGGGTCCTGGGATCGAGTCCCGCATCAGGCTCCCTGCTCCGCGGGGAGCCTGCTTCTCCCTCTGCCTCTGCCTCTCTCTCTCTATCTCTCATGAATAAATAAATAAAATCTTTAAAAAAAAAAAAAAAATTAAAAAACAGGGACACCTGGGTGGCTCAGTCAGTTAAGCACCTGCCTTTGCCGCAGGTCATGATCCCGGGGTCCTGGGATCAAGTCCCGCATGGGGAGCCTGCTTCTCCCTCTCCCTGCCCCCCACTCATGCTCTCTCTCACTATCTATCTCTCAAATAAATAAATAAAATATTTTTTTAAAAAATTAAAAAACAAAGAAAACAAAAGAACTGGTAAACATCTTGGCAAATCTGAATAAATATTCACTGACTCTATAAAAACCTGACTAATGCTGGCAGGACCATAGCGGGTATTTGGAGTTAAAGCATCCAGGTCCTTGTCTTGTTAAGAATAAGCATATGGATCAACTGCAGATTGGTTTAGACTTGATGTCCACTATGCGTGTTCAATATTTGAGGAAATCCTTAAGACACAGAGTGAGAATTGCATTGAGCGGTGGGACTTATTCAGAAAATAACTAGATAAACCAGGAAAAGGAAAATAGAAGTCATTAGGAGAGAGAAGTAACCGGTGGAGGGCAAAAAGAGGGAATAAAGAAAACTCAATCCAACAGAAAGCAGGAACAGACCTTTTTCGAGCATTAAAATAATCAAGGTAAATAATAGAAAATAAGTAGGTAGAAGTAAACCTAAAATTATCAATAAATACAAGTAGACTAGACATACCAATCAAAAGACAAATATATCAGATTGGATTTTTTTTTTAAATTACAAGATACTCACCTAAAACATAAAGACACCAAAAGTTTAAAAGTATAGAGAACTCATGCACAAAAATCCCAGGTAGAGTTATGTTAATATCAGACAATTTTGTAAGTAAAAACATTAAGGATTGAAGAAGGTTCTCACATAATATTAAGGGCACAATTCACCAGGAAGAAATAACAATTGCAACCTTTTACTCACCTTATGAACATGATCTAAAATGTACTTAAAGCAAAAAAAGTGACAGAACTACAAGGAGAAATAGGTAAATCTCCAAACATTTTCTCAGTGATTATGCAGACAAAAAAAATTAAGAAATATACAGATCTGGACAACATAATTAGCAAGGTTGATCCGATGAACATCATAGAGACACCTGAAGCTTGAGAGTACATAACCCTTTCAAGCACACAGGCATCAGTTACAAAAACTGACCACCTTCATTGGTCCCAAAGCAGGTTTCAACAAATTCCAAAGAATCAGGAGAATACAGACCACTATGCAAAAAAATGAGAGATCAGTAACTAAAAGGTAACTTAAATGCATATATATTTGAGAATTTAAAGTTGTATTTTTAATTACCATAAGAGGAATAGCAGATATTTTTTAAGACTTACTCTCAAAGGAGAAATAATTCTGAAAACAGAAAATATTTAGAACTAAATGAAAATGAAAATACCATATTTCAAACCCTGTGGGGAGGAACTCAAGAAATCATTTAAAGGACGTTTTATAGCTGTAAATGCTTCTCATAGAAAAGTAGACTTAACATTAATGAGCTGAGCATCAGTCTTAAGAAGGTAGAAAAAGAGCAGAATAAATACAAAGCCTATAGAAGGAAAGAAGTAATAAAATTAGAGCAGTCGATGAAGTACAAAACAAACTTACAACAAAATCTCCTTTTTAAAGAAAACAACGCGATAGTAACCAGAAAGGCAAGGTAATGCACTGGTAGAAAGTGTGAGCTCTGGAGGTGATGGTCTGGTTTGAGTCCCCTCTGTGCCACTTCCCAGTGGCATGGCCTTGGGACGTGACTTGTGGCTCATAGGTGGAGTCAGAGCCTAAAGCCCAGACTACCGGCCAGACCCCAGTGCCCGTGCACTGATTGGTTATCCCCACAACAGGACTTCCAAGTTGTATACTCTGATGGGAGTAGCTTCCTCCCATAAAGAAACTGGGTATTACTGCCCCCATTGAACAGATGGAGGAAACTGAGGTTTGGAGAATTTATGTAAGTCTCCCTCAAGTCATGTAATATAAGGCATTGGAGCTGATTCAAGACCAGATCTTTCTGACTCCAGAGTCTGCCCTCCTAACCACCATGCTCATCTATAAGAGAAGAGGACTATCCCCATGGGCCATTCAGCAGAGCCCTGCTCTGGAAAGCTATTTCTTATATATACCCAACCTCAGGGACAATGTCTTCTGAAGGTAAAATGTAAAAGAGAAGGGGTAAAGGCATAGAAGTCCCTTGCTCAGGCATAGATAAGTTCCTGCTCTTACTAATGGTAACCCAGCAGCTAAGATCATGGGCTTTGGAGTTAGAAATAATAAGAATGGTTGCTAATATTTATTAAATGCTACGTGCCAAGTATAATACGAAGCTTTTCTCATCTTCGCAATCTCCCTTCCCACAGGTTCTGTTATTGTCCCCTAACACAGATTAAGAACCGCAGGTGCAGAGAAGTTAACGCCACGCAGCTATAAATTGGCAGAGGCAGGATGCCAACCCTGTCCACCTAACCCTGGAGCTTACATTCTTATCCACACTGCACTCCTGGAGCCCAACTTCCAAATCCACTGATTGGGGGTGACAGTAGCCACCCCCACCCCCTGAGCTGTGAAGAGGAACTGAGACAAGTAAGGAAAGCCACCAGCAAGTATCTGGCACGATGGCAGTAATGGTGGTGACAGCCTATACTTGCAAAGACACCGGCCTAGAAGGATGTTACCAGTCCCGATTGCTCCAGAAAAACTGAGTGCATAAAACCCACAAAAAGAAGTCTTGCCTTCCAGTTCATCTCAAATATCTTCAAGAGGACAGATCATCTGTGCTCTGTGAAAGCTTATTTTCAAAATCAAAATCATAGCATTTCCCATTATAAAAAGACATAAAGAAAAGTATTTAAAAGAATCTGACATGGGGCGCCTGGGTGGCTCAGTTGGTTAAGCGACTGCCTTCGGCTCAGGTCATGATCCTGGAGTCCCGGGATCGAGTCCCGCATCCGGCTCCCTGCTCGGCAGGGAGTCTGTTTCTCCCCCTGACCCTCCTCCCTCTCATGCTCTCTGTCTCTCATTCTCTCTGTCTCAAATAAATAAATAAAATCTTAAAAAAAAAAAAAAGAATCTGACAAATAAAACTGTAGAGAAGTGGGGGATGAAGGCTCACATCACCCAATACAGTAAGTCTAGCCTTCAACTTAATTTTCCAGAATTCTTGAAATATCAGTGATGGCAGCGTGAAAGACCAATTAATCACGTTGTTTGTTCTCTGTGTGTGAGTCACTGTTGCCATCTACAGTTAAAGATGGGGCATGCAGTGCTGCCAAATAGCTGATTCTAAGGGCAGTCCTAGAGATGGTGACTCAGCTCAGTGAGTCCAGAAAAGGAAAATGCTACCTGCAAGAGCAGCTCTTTCTCAACCACCTCTTCCGTCTTGCCGATGAGACGTTTCTGCAGGGTGTGAATCTTCTGTATCAGCTCAAAGGTACTGGGGTCACTGGCCTGTTCAAAGGGAACAAAATAAAGCAGCTGAGATATCATCAGTTCCAAGCCCCAAAGTCTCTGTGTAAAATAATTATTGTCGTATTAAGATGTATTGTAAACCTGCAGACCCCATACAGAGAGAATTAAAGCCAAAAAAAGCATAACAGATTGCAATGGCCATCAAACAAGACTGAAGTTTGGCTAATGTCTTATCTATTGGCTCTAGTTAGCCAATAAGTGGAAAACGAGTGTGTTTATTCCACCGGGGGGAACAAGGATAACACTAATAATAACAATAATGATAGCTACTATGCATTATACCTTATTCTTTGCCACCATCCTGACACCATGCTAAGTGTTTTTCATACAATATCAAATTTTAAGCCCACGACAGCCCTAAGACAAAGTGTTGGTCTTCCCCTTTTACGGAGAAGGCAACTGAGGCTCAGAGGATTAAGTTGTCCACCCACACTGGTAAGGGTCAGAGCTGGATTCAAGCCCAGATATGCCTGGCTTTAAAGCCTGCCCTTCTTCATTACTATGCTCTGAGGCTTTTCCTCCTATGCCTTCTGTTTCCAAATGAATGAGACAGGCTTCCCTAATTTATTCAAACTCAGGATTCTCCTTTGGTAATTGCCAACAAGAAGATTCATTATAGCCTATGATGGGGAAGGTTTCTAGGATGTGGACTGGCAGCAAAACACGACCATGGCATTTAGCTCTCAAATGGGGTTATCAATCCGTAAAGCTTTGAGGCACCTTCAATAACTATCTGTATACAATTCAAACAAATGCTAGTTATAAATTGATAATCTGTCCTCTCGACATTGAGCCAAAGTTCTGCTTTCAACTGTACTGACATTTTGAATTAATCTAGCAGCTAAATATTTTCATCTGCTTCCCCAATATTTTCTAATTTTTAAATAGAAATTGACACAGAATTGGAAACTTTAAAGATCTGCTTGAAAACACATGGAATAAACTAATGCGACAGTAAATGAATTTTAAGTCTTCAGCTCTACTTCCCCAGACACATCCATATTATTGTTAGTTTAGTAAATGACACCACTCTTGGCATTTAAGAGGAATAAATGAGGGGGGCAAGAAAACATTCCACTGACTTTGACTTTGCTTAAGAAATACTAAGCAGTGCCAACTGATACCCACATACTGGGACTAGATCTGGCATACATTCATCTGGCAAGACGGGATGCTGTTAAAATTCAGGCCTCATGTTTACATAACAATTTATAATGCATTATCCTTAATGCTTTCTTCATTAAAAGGAAAAAATAGAAATGAAAACCAAATACTGATTTGGCTGATGGCTCCTTCTTATGTCATATAACTTTATCCTCCCCAAACCCTAATTGTTGGTGTAGTCGAAGCCCCTCCTGGCACCCACATGGCTGGTCACAACTCTGAGAGATGGCTGTCTTTTCCTTGACTAAACAGGGCTTGTCTCTAACTGTTATCTGCAGGGCTGGTGGTAACATCCATCAGGAAGTCATAAAATAAAATATGAGAGTTGTTATCCATCACCTACCAGTGAGACGTTGGCCGTGTCCCCAGATCCTAAGAGAAAGGGTTTGGCTAACACAATGCTAGTAGTCCTTCGAAAAAACAGCTAGTTGACAAGAGCCTTGTTTCCTGAGCCAAAGTGAAGAATGCAGAGACCAGCTGAAAGGAGCTATAGATGTCGGTGGCCAATGTGGCTGAAGGCAATCAACAATCCGAGACAGGCAGCGTTAGGATAACTGGTTGACCAAAAACTACCTACCAGGAAAAATGTCCATTGGTGAGGCCAGCTCACAACTCACCCTGGGTCTTCTTTAAACAGAAGGGATTTTGTCCAAGACTTTTTAAACAAAACCCAAGTAAACCATCTGGTTTTGGAACAACCCAATTTACATTTGATCCAGACTTACATTTTAGGTGACAATTTGCATAGCATTAAATAAAACCGAGCTTTTTCCTGTGCTTTAGGTAGGAGATCGTGCAGGGTAGGAGAAGAGATCTGCAGAGGAGAGCAAGGCTCTGCCAGGTGTTACCTCAAGCTTCCTCCATCTGTGCACGTTCATGGGGTTCTCCAACTCCTCCTCCAGGGCTCGACATCGTGTCCTCTCCTTCAAGAATTCTCTTTGCATGTGGAAAAGCTCCTGCCTGAATAAGACAAACTTTCCTTTGCTAAGAAATTCTCCACCCATTTGAAAATCATGCCTTTATGTGGTTATGGACCCACTACATCTTACATAAAAAGTTGGCATTAGGGAGACTTCTGTGAACACAGACCAGCCTCCAACCTGGGCCAGACACAGATGTTATGAATCCTTGCAGAGCGCCAACTTCAGCGTTAGCTTTAATGAAAGTACCAGAGCTTCAGAATCATGATTCTGAACACCCAAGGAGTTGACAAGTATATGGAAAGAACAGGGAGGAAGTGAATTATGAGAATTTCAATATACTCTTCGATGCTTCTAAATATCTCTATCTAAAGAACAATCTATCTTTTATGTTCCACCGCAAAATATAGCACCTGACTGTAGGACTGTAGGACACCGAGGCTCCGGTGGTAACCTGACACCAGTTAGGGCAGTGCATTTCACCCTGACTGTGCATTGCAGTCACCTGGGGAGCTGGCAACCCACTTTGCCTGGACCAATCCCCGCAGGGATTCCGCCTTAATTGGTCAAGCACGTTACTTGGGTTTCATCGGTTGTAAAGTCCTCCTGGTAATTCTAACGTGCAGCCAGGATGGAGAAAGCCCCAGTTAAAAGTGATATTTTATTTGACGTTCCACAACTAACTACCCAGATGGCTGCAAAAGTCCTGAAGACCTAGTTCTGGCTCCAACCTACTACTCCAGTCTGCAGGATTGCAGTTAACTAGTTAACTATCTAGTTAACGGGTACTGCCCTACAGCCATTCACAGGACCCTGGGAGTGGGCTGCCACCCTATGGAACAAGGCGCTTTGTTGGGGGGTGGAGAAGAGGCAAACGCTCACATTGACATGGGCAAGATATTATTATCTGTCCTCGTCTGCTGTGGGTGTGCAGATTACTAATACCAAGCCATCTCTTTTACTTAATTGCTTCATTTAAACCAATAATACAACTTCCCCTCATTAGCAAGACAAACCATTAGAATTAACTGCATGATGTTCACTCAACAGGGAGCTCAGCACAAGCTGCTTAGAATTAAAAGCATATTTTTAACACTTGAATTTTCTAGAGTGTTGTCAGAAGAGGAGGGCGGGAGGGAGTATTAGCCCCTGTTATTGACAGTTTATTTTGTTCTGGACTCTGTGCTAGGCACATTGTGTTTGTTTTCGTGTTTAACTACAAGTCTAAGGCTCAGAGAAGTTAAGTGATTTGCCCAAGGTCACATAGCGTGTGGATGCCAAGGCAGAGATTGGAATTCATGCCAGCTTGCCTCCAATATCTTTAGTAAGTTGTCTTCCCATTGAAGAGAAAAATAAAATCTATTATCCACAAACCAGCGATACTGACTAGGAATGGGTAGAATTTGGCCTTTTGTGTCTATAATAAAAATAACTCATGGCTGGCAAGTTTAGTGATGATCTTCAAGATCATTCAATAGCCACTTAGAATGAACCTATTTGTCTTTGAAATGTCAGTGGTATCTCTGGATAGCAAACTTATGTGTGACTTTTTTAATCCCTTATTTATATTTTTTCTGCATTCTCCACATTTTCTACAGTGAGTTTGTACTACTTTCATCATCTGAAATACAAGCGACTCTAAAAAAAATAAGTATTGATCCATCCTTGATAGTGGCAACTTCCCTTGATATTCCTGAATATATTCACTGCATCTAAATATCAAAACTATCTTCTAATTCAATTCATTTAAGAAGCAGATGCAGACCGTGTCCTTGTCCCAAGGTGGTCAAGGATACTGTTCATCTACAAGTCCGCGGGGAATAAGGACAGCTACGGAGACAACACCAGGCCTGTTATTTGGTTTCCTGCAATTGCCTATATAAAACATGGTGATGTTTTCCCAAAGGGGAAGTAGATCTTGTATAATGCAAGATTTAAAGCCAGAAGAAGGCCCACTAAGCTAAAGTGAAAGCTGCAGAAGATAAATCAAGAGTGAGATATAAAATTTGGCCGCCTTCTAAGGAAACAGAGTTTTCAAATAGTGATAAAATTAAATTTTTTCCCTTCTTTTCATTCTGTATATAATTCCAAGAAAAAGATGTGCAAATGTTACCAGGATTAAATTTAAATATTGCTGCTCGATCACTTGCAGCATTGCTACCTTCTTAAATTCTAAAAAGCTCATTGGGGGAGATGGTTTTCTGAATTGTAACTAGCTTGTGTCTGTGATTTGTCTTGAAATTTCTGTTTTGAAAGCCAGAATAAGTTTCTAAAAAATCTTTCTGCACTCACTTATATTCCCTTGAGAGGAAACTAATTCACTTTTTTGGTGACATAGAATAGGCACAATGTAGATTCTGAATTATGGAAAATTGTTCTCATTATTTGCTCATAATTCCATCATATAAAAATTAATTTATACAACTTGATAAAGAACTTCCACAACCAACAAGCAATGAACATAAGGTCATTTCAGGAGCTCCCCCCAGACCGCGGGGCCCTCACATCTGAAGGGGCTCCTATTACCTGAGTTCATCGACATTAGCCACACTCCTGGCAAGAATCCCCTTTTCTCTGCGAAGTTTCTTAATCTCAAGTTTGAGAATTCTCATGTCCTCCATCCTCTGGTTGTACTGGATCTCGCCTTTATTCAGCACAGACTGTTGGATCTTGATCTTCTCGTAGAGCAAAGCCAACTCATCATTGCGCCGGACAAGCTGAGACCCGAGGATATCTCTCTCGCTGATGACCTAAAAAGATAGGGAAAGGCATGGCCATCTGGGAAACAGAAAGTCTCATTTTCATTATGGCAGCCTCTTTCATCCTGTCAAAGATCTCTCAAATGTCCATGTGTACTAGGCATCCAGTGGGCAGGGCACTAGAAAGATCCTACTAGACAGTCAACACAGCTCCTCCCATGTGTTGGCAGTCCCATCGGAAAGAGAAAGAGTACAACAAATCATCCATCATCATCATCATCATCATCCTATATTTCTTTGCCTGTGGGTGTTTGATTTTTTCCCAACCCATTATTTTATAAATGTTAAATTTTGAATGACTTTATGGTAGGCTAGCTCTTGCCAGTTTCCACCACTCCTTACTGTCTCACACTGGCCAATTTCTCTTTTTTTCAACTCGCCAGATCTCTGAAAGCATTTAAGTTTCTAACTCCCTAATTATGCATTTGAGTTTCTAACTCCAGAATTATGTAATTATTCATCGCAATTACATGTGAGCAATTATATTATACTAGAATGTAAGCTCCCTGAGAACAGGGGCCTTATTTTCCCATTGGCCAGGGTAGCCCCAGTACCTAGAGGATAGTGAGTGCTTATAAATATGACTTGAATAATGAATGAATATTTCATAAGTAATCAACAGAAGATGGGCTTCTACTGCTGTTCTTCCAATAGATTGAATGCAAGAGCTTAGAGAAGGAGGATTCGTGAAAAGTTGAATCAAACAGTTGTGTCTGCTGATGAGGTCTGCAGGTCTGGTGAGGAGATGTTCCTACCTGGTCTAATTCCTTCTTCTGTCTCAGCCTCTCCCCATCAGCCTCAGCAATGATTCGCAGGAGTTTTCTCTCTTCCACTTCCTGCTTTTCAATGAAGTGTTTGGTCTCCAGAGCTTGTTGTCTTAGCTTCTGCAGCTCGGCCTGACAAAGAATGAAAGACACAGAGAGATTTCACTCTGTGGCAGTACAAACCTGGACTGCAGGGCCCAGATTTAGATGCACAGTTGTTCTTCTTACACTTTCCTCTGATGTTTCGTTTAACATGGTTTGATCAAGCAAAACAAGCTTCTCACACACACACACACGTGCACACGCACAGGCCTGTAAAGAAACAGCAGTGCACATTACGGTGGTCATGTTTATTCTACGAGTTGTGCCCTTGTGGGATTTCCATCATTTTTCTACATACATGTAGCAGAGGCTTCATTGGTATTCAGCAGCTCTTCTCTTACCAGCTAAACAAGGTGAGAATTCACAAAGAATAGTGCAGAGGAGGATGTAGGGGTGAGGACGGGGGAGGGCCTTTGTATGCACCAGCTCCTGTAATGGTTCCTAATACCACCAGCACATCAACTACAAAGATAAAGCCTGTTGCAAGCAAAAATTAAATTAACGAAGATAACAACCGAGCGTCTATCTTACAAAACGTCTCGATGGAACAGAAGAGATGTCGTGGTATAAAAAGATATATAGATCCTATTCCTCAGATGCTTCCACTCTAGATGAGAAGATAAGATATACAAGTATTATGTGACTACTAACAAGGCCAGACAGTGATTTTTCAGTATCTTTATTAGCACACGGACAGGGAATTGATGTTACAGGAGGTCAGAGGACTATGGTTGTCAGGGAAGCTTCCTGGGAGAGCTCAGATCTTGAGGCTCTTGAGGTTACATGGAAATTGTAAAGACAGGGTGCCATGGACTGGTCAGTTTCAGAGGGAATCTCATCAAAGGACACATTACCTCCAGTTCCACAAGTATGTTTGTGACCTACAGTATCTCAGGCATGATACGAGGACTTTTGCAGAGCTACTCTCATCCCCGTTTTACAAATTCAATGTGTAGGAGACAAGGAACAGCAAATTCGTTTGCCCAAGGTCACAGAGCTAGTAAGGAACAGACTTTAGATGGCAACCCAGATCTTTTGATTCCAAAGCCTGTGGCCCCGCTGTTGTTACCACCCAATTGTTCCAGGTGAAATACAAAAAAGTAAGACTTGAAAGACTCATCGTCCACTAGAAATGACAAATATAACCAACCACATCACAGTGTGGACATGCTATCTACTGTGGGAAAAAGGCCAAGGGAGTACCCAGGGATGAGTTTCTAATTCCTGCCTGCCTGAGGGTTAGAGGGAAGAACCAGCGAGAGCCGTGGCAACTGACAGATATTTCCTAAGAGCAGAGGCTCGTGTTGGGGTAAGGCATGAGACAGTCAAGCGTGCAAACCGTGAAGTATGTGCACCACATAGCCTAGCATCCAGTGTGGCTGGATTCTTAGAGTGTGGGCTAGGGAATAGCAGGAGCTAAAACTGAGCCAGACTGGGAAAGGTTTATGTGCCACACACTGTACAGAGTATGCAATGAGGAGCCTTAGAGGGATTCACATTAAAGGAAAGAAGAGCGTGTCTTTGAGAGGTTCCATGCCCACATGGGAAGGACAGGTTTTTATCACAGACCAGGTCAGCAGAAAAAGAAACAAATGAGAGGAGAGCTCTGATTTCACCCATACCTGGAAACACAAGGGAGATGACAAGATGGTATTAAGGCTCCAACTTTTTCAATGGCTTGCAGGTTAGCAAGTGACAGTAAAAAAGTAATACATGTTTCCTTCAAGGAAGTATTGGGACCCCCCACCCACCCACCCAGAAAGTTGACCGGGATGATAGAAAACCTCATATTTGCAAGTGCCTGTGACCCAACCCAACTTGAGTTGGGTTGGACTCATGAAGACCAAGAGCCATTAATTCCATACCTCAAGTTTATCCAAACAGTAGAAGATACTGCACACCTAGTAATAGACGTGTACTGCCACAGACTAAATGAATCTGGCTACTGTGAAACCAAAGGGTTCTTTAATGACATTTGGTTAGTTCACTCATGAAATATGTTTTGGTTTAGGGATAAGCAAAAGGAAAGACTTAGTGAGAAAAGATTTGGTCTAGTATTTACCACTTTGGGGGATTGCCGGTTCAGAAAGAGAGCAAAGAACCAGCCTTTCTATTTCTATCATCAGTTAAGGTGACAGTGAAGACAGCCATAAAATACCTGTGTGGTTCACATTTTCTTTAATAAAACTTTTATTTTCCCAGATGTGCAACATTCACTTCCTTGTTCCTAAGTGCCAAGTGCTGATCAGAATCCATCAGCAGAACAAAATGAAACCCCTGTTATATTAAAATGCAATCAACGGTGTGTAAAAGTATCTGTCTGAAATGTAAAACCATTCACGCGTTTGGCATTGCTGTGTGTATGTGGATTTTTCATAATATATCAAAATTCTGAGTGGTCTCCTTATGTCATAAATTTATGGGCTGTAAACAAGATGTTTAGACATCTTAGGCATTAGACTATGGCAGCAAATGTTAACATCAACAAAATACCTTGAGTCTAATGCATTTAACAGCTATAAATCTGAGCTGTCTCACCCAGGAGAGATGGTAACTCCTGTGCTCCCAAAAGCCCATCAAGCAGTGTTCTAGGTGGGACCTGAGGTATCCTTATCTCTCAAAGCGTTACCGGTGGTATGAAGTTGTAATACACTCACAGGACACACACTTTAGTCACTGCCTCCACAATTAGTTTTGTGATAGGTGTTACAGAATATATATCATCCAATTTGGCTGCAGGTATACATCCTATCTCAAGAACCATACGCGCAGGTGTTTCACCCATTCGTACATGATCCCGACATTCACTGGGTGTCACAGAAACCATCTGTTTACATCTAAGATGAATAGGACCACCTAAAGTTTTCCAGCCATGAGAATAAATGGGCTTTCCTTCTCTCTCTGTGGCAGCTCCCATCCAGGTCATCCCAGTAAAAGGATAAGGTGCCCTGAAGCCAATCGCTAATGTGATGCTGGGCTCTGGACAGAGAGAATCTGCTGCTGAATTATTCACCAGGAATCAAAGTGTTGTCACAATGATGTGGGATGATTTGGAGGTGATGAGGCAGAATTAGGGGCTTGTTAGGACATTCCAAATGAGACGGCTCCGTCAGCACTGATGAAACAAGACTGGGACAGAATGGGCCGATGAATGTACATGCTGCAATAGCTAAGAGGACTATTGACATTCTGTCATAACCATAATGTGCTGACGATGTCTAGAATACTGAGAAGTCAATAGGGCCCGGTAGCAACTGAGAAAGGAAAAGAAACATGGAAGGAGCAAGACGTTTCTTTTGAGGGGGATGAATGAGGATGATCTATTATGGACAACTGTTCGTCATCTTGGAGAAGTAGTAAATTGGGTTGTCCTGTCAAAAGGTGTCCCATGGTCTACCACACAGGAGGGGACTTGCCCTTCCAGGAGGGATTATGTGCCCACAGAGCTCTGTAGAACACAACAATAATAAGCTAAATGTCTCTTGGAGCATGGTTACTAGAAAATCTGCCCTTCCCTCCAGGGTTTTGGTTTGCAAACTTCAGATGCATGAAACCCAGAGACCTGTGTGAATCATGATTCAAATATAAGGCTAAAAAAGCCAAGAGGCTGAAACTCAACATTTGAGCTGTCATATTTTTCTAAAGAATGTCAAACAGGCTTCATGATAGGCCAAAATTATCCAGTCGAAGCACCATTGCAAGTCACCCTTGGATAACTTCAAATAATAAATCAAGCAGGCATCCTTTTTCTGTTCCTCATTCTTCCCTCAATGGAAAATGCTGGGGGGAAAAAGTCATCCTGGTTTCACAATAAGTCCAAAGCAATCATCTTTCTATAGTCAATGGCCCCAAGCTCTCCAGACCTAGGATTCCCCACTTAGAGCAGACTCTCTAGGGCAGAAGCCCTTTATACTGATCTTCCATGTTCACCCGCTACCAGCTCTGCTGGTCCAGGACCAAAAACAGAGCCCTTAGGCCTTTATATCCTTTTATTATGATGCTTCTTTGGAGCTATATATGTATGATGATGGAAGGCATAATTGAAACAAATATTAACCAAAGTCAGACTCTAGGCAATTAGGAATAATTGATCTTTTGCCTAGGACATTGCTTTTCCTAAAGCAGAATTTTGTAAAAGGCAGTTAGTTCCACCTTGGACCCCATTATGGGGTAATAATCTTTTGAAAAGAACACTAGTTGGAAAAGTAAGAGATGAGGATCGATGTCATCCTATAAAAAGAAAGAGATGATGTACCAAATAGAGTTACACTGAAGCCTTGTTAACATGGGTCCATGAGGCCCATGGTGAAGCAATGTTTATAATAAGATTCTTCTGATTCACTCAATGATAAATAAAACCATCCCACTACAGGCTCCAGGGTAGAACAAGCTACCATCTACAAAATTATTCTTTCGAACAAGGAAAACAGGGGCAAAGATGCAGGATATTTTCCAATTTAAAAAAAATATATTTATATTTCTTTATATGGAAATGAATTTTAATGCAGAATTTTTTATTCCTTTTTTATCACAAGCTAGAATGGGGAGATGAAAGTCTCAGGTAAATATCAATTATCATATCCTTTCTGTAAAGGCACTTTTGTTATATTTTAATCTTTCTCAAACCAAATGTGCCTTGATTTCATGCAGTAGTTTTATTTCCATGAAGACCTATCATTAAGTTGACAAAACCTATTATGAAATTGAGAGTGCATGTTTCAATCTATGGCACCTTGGAATCAAGGAAATTTGGCATTGAAGCTGTCCAACACCAGCTACACATTTTCAAGATAGGAACTATCTTTGAAAACTACTATGTGCAGAAACCAAGACACCCCGTCTCTCATTTGCTATAGAGTTCCTCCATGTGGCTCATAAACATCCATGAGTATTCTGCATATACATTTTCAAAATGAAAGTGATACTTTCATACTCTTAGTTCCTTTTTAATTCCTTGGTCAAATGGATTAGAAGGGAAATCTATTGGATTGGGTAGGAAAAGAAAAATACATTAGGTTTCGTGAATGTGCATAATAAAATATATTTTGTTTGAGGATTTGAAATGGTATAATTATTTGGTATGTACTCTTGGAAAAAGTCTTTATATTATATTAGTAGACATATGATGTTCCAAGTTAGTAGATTTAAAAGGATATGTCTTAGTAATATATGAAGACAGAGGTGATTCCCTGGAGGAGTGGCTAAGGATAGTGCAGGCAGAAAAGTCAGGTGCACATAAAGCAAACACCTATCAGGAGAAGAGAGACAAAAGGTCTTGCCAGCACCACCTTATGGAAGGCCCAGGGAGGAGTGTGGGAGGGTTGGGTGTGGGTGTTGGACTCAGGTTGTAAATGCAAAGGGACTGTGGCAAGCCTGCAAGCCCCAGGACTTCTTGGTCACTACTGACCTGCTAGATTCTCTTCTGCTGATGTGATGACAGCAGTTGGTGAACTAGGTGCTTATGCATCTCCACTGGCCTCCTCCCCGCTTCTACCTGGGAGCCCTGCCCAAAAGGAAGTCTGACCTGACCTGGAGGGGTTAGAGCTCATCCTCCTGGTTCCTCAGTTGTTCTCCCTGTCCCTTGTTCCTTCAGTGAGCATAGAGCCTGCCTCAAGGGGGGCAAGCAGATTACTGCTCCATTGCTTTTATTATAAGTTCTGTACCTTCAAAGTTTCCTTCTCCTTCTCTATCCGCTGCTGTTCCAGATGTAGCTTCACAAGTGCTGACTCTTTGGCTGAGATTTCTTCTTTCAGCTGATCTACCTGATGGGTCATAATCTTTAATTTTCTCTTCATTTCTGTTATTTCATCCTAATAAAATGAAAGGAGAAATGTTTGAAAGCGAATTAAATAGACATCATCATCTGTATAGGAGTTCAATACATATTCAAGAGCTTTTGAGGGAGGTTCTCTCAGAACAATGGTCTCCTGAACAATTACCACTGGGCTATTCCTTTGGCTCTTGTGCCCAGCAACCTCCAAATACTTTATAGCCTTAACTCTCAAAATATTCTCATGAGATATACACAAACTATGCATAATGACTATGCCACACACACACAACACACATACAACAAATACAACAAATACAACACACATACAAAACACACAACGCATACATACAACACACAACACACACAACACGTGCAACACATGTGACGCGCATAACAGCACACAGAGCACAGGTACAACATACACGACATATACGTACAACACATAGGACACACATACACAACAAACACACACAAGACACAACATATGTGACACATGCAACACATACAACACAGTTTTGTTGTGCACAAAACACGTACAACATACACGACATATACATACAACACATACGACACACAACACATACACAACAAACACACGCAACAAACACACAAGACACACACAACAAACACACATATACAACACACATGCTTTATTCCTCGTTTTACAAGGGAGGAATTGGCCCCACAACAAACATTATAACTAAAAGATCACAAAGGAAAGATCTGCATGCTGCTCGCCTCTGAGTCATGGTAGCTATTAGCAGTTTTAAAAATTAGAAACAGGAGAATGGCAATTCTACATAATAATTAAAAGCAGGACCCTGATCTTCACATCCCATCAAGTTGTGTCATTTCCACTTCAAACAACCTGATAGTTCAGCACAAATTCCCACTGATCTTCTCTTTCAGGTGAATTCCATGAGATTTCTTGTTTGCCCTGTTCTAAATTCTGCCATTAGGAACACAGAAACTGCTTTAAACCCAGAAGTGGGGAGGAGTCAAAACGTAAAAACAAAAGTATATTCTTTACCTGAGCCTCAACCAGATTTTTGCTATACAGATTCCTGTCTGACCTCACAGCTTCATACAGGTTCTGTTGCTGTTTTAATTTAGTCTCTGATTCAGCAATTTTTTTCCTGTAGTCAAAAATCTGCATTTCACGGATTTTTATGTCTTCCATGTTCATGAGGACCTGGAAAAGAAAGAAGTTTACAAAATGGTTAAAGAGCCAATCTGTGGTTATCAGTTCAGGACAAACAGAGATTTTGATATAAGGGTAGCTGGTAGAAATGTTCACAATCAGAAAATCTCACTGTGGCTATAATTGCTGCAGGACAACAAAGAAATTCAGCCCAGCTGATTAGAGGCAAACATACATTTTATTTATGCTAGAGTTCTGCTCAAGCATGACGGCTTAGCAGTTATTTTGTGAGCACAAGAGGAAAAAAAAAGTAAAGAAATTCCTTCAATTCTGAAAACCTCTCCTGAACACCCACCCACCAAAAGACAAAATGCAAAGGCACAAGTTTAAACAGACCTTCACATGGAGCACTAAGAAAGATAAGAAATAACTTAGCTGTTTGGCCACACTCACAGCTTTGGAAGTTTAACCACGATAAAGAAAAGTGGCCTTTGGACATCGATAGCAATCAAAACACTGTCTTGCCAATGTCCAACTCACTCCATCAAGGAAACTCAAAGGACTTCATAAAAATGCATTCTGTTGTGTACAAAACACTTCTAGGCAAGATGAGATGTGAGGATAACTGCCTGTTTTTAGCAAGTATGAAAAACCGAGGCACAGAATTCCACCATGAGCCGATACTTCTCAACAAGCAATCCATCCCTCTGAAATTACATAATCATGACTCTCAGCTGCAGTGTCCACAGCAATTGATATTTTTAAGGACAAACTGACTTGAAAATTCCTTAAAAAGAAAAACTTTTGCAAGGAAGACTGATGGAATCAATGGAATTATGGTCTGGACAAAAGCTAGAACACATAAGGAGAAAATTCTTCAGAGTTTTGCTGCATCGCAATGGCATTCTCTTAATTAATGGTTTACAGCTGAAGGAGATAAACAGAGCAACGTGACAGAGAATAGAAGGCCGGGCACGTCCTTGCGGTAACATGGCCAGGGAAGGTTCCTCTGAAGAAGACACATTGTATCTAGAACCGAACAGTCACAAAGTACTTAGACCTTTGCTGTGCTCCTATTCATTGTGACTCAAGTGTGGGCTACCTGTGAGCAGCATGTTCCCAAGTCCCTGCACTACAGAATCCTTTTTTTCCACCTGTGGAATTAATATCCCAGAAAATACGCTCCAAGAAACCTTGTTCTAAAGTTTCCCCATCAGAGGTAATGATGGCTGGTGTTTAATATATTCATCCTTTATATCTTTAAATAAACACCTTTCAAAGTTTTCTCAGACACGTATGAGGAGGGATGAGATTAAATGTTAGTAAATGCCTTTCCAGCATATATTATTTTGTACCACTTTTTCTATTCTTATTGGGTCTATTGATTTGATATACTTACTAATAAATGTTTCCCTGTAGAAGTATTTTAATTTTATTTCTTTATACATATCCCCATGTGCCATAATTTTAAATAAATGCATCAGTGTGAAATATTTTTTTCTTTTTATTTATTTGGACTTTCCTTCTCTCTTCTACCCATATTAGTCCCTCACCGACACATAAAACAGGTTAACAATTTAGTATGTGTTCATCCACATTTTCCTTTGAATTCTACATATTCTATTCAGGTCTTCTAGCATAGTAACAGCTAATATTTCTCAGACACATTCTATGTACCAGACTTTCTATATGTATTAACTCATTTACTCTTCACAAAAAACCTCTGAGATGTGCATCATTATCACCCTAATTTTACAAAGAAGGAAATTTCAGTCAAAGAAAGTAATATCATCCACAGCTACTCAAAGTAAACATAGAGACATGGGGATTTGTTTGTCTTCCTTTGTCTTGTTTTTTAGGTTTTGTTTTTATTTTTTAGCTAAGTGTGATCTTCTTATAGATGTTTGTATGCACCTTGCTTTTTAATCACTCAATAATACTTTGGGATCATGTGGAGTAGCTCTAATTCGCTCTGTTGAAAGATGGTTTAACACTCCACAGTGTGGCTGAGCCATCATAGACTCAGCTCTTCACCTCTGATGGGCATTAGCTTGGTTTCCACTTTTTCGCCACTCTGAACCCTGCTGCACTAAACATTTTGGTACATGTGTCCTTATGCACTTGTGCATTCACTTCTGTTGGGATGGATTCCCAGGAGTGGAATATCTGGCTCAAAAGACATATATATTTTCAACTTTAATAGATATTGCTAGATTGCTTTCCAAAATGGCTGTAACACTTCACATTTCCATAGCACCAGCAATAGGTTTCTTAATAGAAAACTATCCTTGCCGTTTCAGGATAAACCTTCTTTGGTCATACTGGATGATTCTTTTAATGTACTGTTGAATTTGGTTTGCTAGAATTTCAATTAGGGTTCTGCATACATATTCACAAGTGATCGAAGTCTATAACTTTCTTTCCCGTTCTATTTTAATATCAAGGTTTCTGCTAGTTTCATAAAGTGAACAGAGTATCTTTCTGTCCACCCATTCAATCACTCATGTCAGACCCAAGCTCTCTCCCAGGCCTGGAGTCTTTACTAATCATCCCTGCAGAAGGCATAGGTTATATATATCAGCGCAGGAATGCCAATCGGTATTACCCCAAAAAATCAAAGTGCATGAGCAGCACTTTTTCTGAAGTTATATAGCCTGAGAATTATTTGATTCTCAAAAGTTTGAAGAAACTCAGTGCTAAAGTTATTGGGCCCTCTGTGAGTGTTGAAGCGAATTCTCCCTCAGCTTCTTTAGTGGTTTCCCTAGTTACTGATCTTCCTATGATTACTACTTCTCTGTAAGTCAAACCTTGATGTATGTACATATTTTTGAGAGAATTACCTATTCAGCCAATTTTTTAAATTTATGCCACTAGATTTGTACAAAGTATTTTTACATGCTTTTACTGTTTTATTGTTATTAAATGAGATCATCCACTTTGTGTGGAAAGAGAGTGGCCCAAAGTAAGAATAAATACAGACTGTGGGAATGGTTTGGATGATTGGTTGAGGGCCTAGAAAGAACAAAATTTGAAAATCTGAGACAAGGAGGTCTGAAGAAAAGGTAAGTGCGTGGGTCTGAAATGAAAAGAAACCCCTTTCCTTTTCCCATCATTTCTTTGATCCATATCTGTAGAATCCTTAAAAATGAGTAGCAGGCACTCTTTTAAGGTACCACCACCAGTAACTAAAATGTATAAGTTAGAAATAAATGTAAAACCTAAATAAGATACCCATTACTAGATCTGTTATTTGTTTTATTTAAAAAAAAAAAAAAAGGAAAGGCACTATCTTAGACTAAAATTTAGCCTTTCTATGGACATGATCATCCTCTTTGGGGTCAGTGAAACGAATGGATTGAAAATACTTTGAACAGCATCATCAGCATTCAGAATATCAAGCAGCACATCAGAGAAAAGGAAAAATTTGCTTGTTCAATCACTTCGAGAGATGTTATAACAAGAATCATCCTTTGCACAGACAGAATAATGCTCCAGAGAAAGGATGCTGCCAAGGGCATTTCTGTTGGGAGCATCCAACTAGCAGGGTCCATCTTTCTGCACACAACAGCGCAGGAAATCACAGGGCACTTGCTTCTGGATTCTTGAAGCTGGAAGTAATAACGACTCATCATGATACCAAGAAGATCAAAGGTATTTTAGTTAAATGACAATGAAAAAAAAATATTGAAACTAAGGGAAAAGACAATTTACAAAGCAATTTAGTTCTAAGTGTCAGAACTCAATTTGTTTCGATGGAAATCATTCAAACCAATGTCAAATCCTGAAAATTCATAAAATGTGTGGGGTGTGAACTGGGAGCAAAACCTTTAGTCAGCAGAATGGCCCCTGTTGAAAATGGCATCTCAGAGAACGTGGGATGCCAGCTGTGGGGCTGGAGCTTAATTAATTGATTACACTTTAGACACCTCAAACCAACTCACACCCAAATATGAAAAGCTTTGTTACAGCCAGAGACTTGGAGATCCCAGCCTTTGGAAGCCCACTTCAGACTAGCCCAGAAAATGCTTACAGTGCAGTCTAAGGGTACAGTCCCATTTTATAACCTACTAGCTTTTCTTTTTCTGTTAAAACAATGTGCCAATAGAAGTAAGAGTGAGATAAAAATCAATAATGCATGCTGGAAATCTGCAGCATAGTCAAAACATCACACAGACTAAGGTAGGATAAGAAAGTAGGTCACCGCATTTGGAGCCCTTTAACTTACATTTGATGAAATATCAGTATAATAAACTCCTCCAATAAGTTTATCTGACTCAATGTCAATGGTTTGAATGCTGACAATGCCTTTACCTACATAATGAAACTGAAAAACTCACTCTCTGGAAAAAAAACAAAACAAAACAAAACAAAAAAACCTATGTGGCCGGGCACGTGAGATTTTAAGTCTTCTCTATTTTTCTTGCTTTCTTATTTTATTTTCTACCTTAAATTTAGCGAGGCATATCTGTGTTTCTGGGGTGTTTTTTAAGATTTTATTTTTTTAAGTAAGCTCTCCACCCAACATGGAGCTCAAATTCACGACTCCGAGATCAAGAGTCACACGCTCTACTGACCGAGCCAGCCAGGCGCCTCTATGTTTCTGTTCTTAATAACTTATTACATTGGGGCTCCCTGCTCAGTGGGGAGCCTCCTTCTCCCTCTCCCTCTGCCTGCCGCTCCCCCTGCTTATGCAATCACTGTCTCACGCTCTGTCAAATAAATAAATAAAATCTTTTAAAAAATAATAAATAACATGTTACATTATATTATAAAATGAAGGATATAATCATATCTACCTCAGAGGGCTATTATGAGGATTTAAGTGAGAAAATACATGTATTTGTACCATCATATTAGTACCTAGCAGATAATTTAATCATTTAATAAATAATAGATTATCATAATAGGTTAATAGTCTGTCATGTTAAATAATACTAGTACTTAACAAAAATAAATTTGATTTTTCTATGGATCAAATTCTGTTTTGCAGGAAAATAGTAATACCTAGTACACTAATTTTATAACAACACAAAAAGCTTATAATTTGTCCAAGAAAGATGCTCTGTATAACCAAAGAAACAGGAGTTTCATTTCATCATGAAGTACCTATTCAGTCAACAATATTTCTTTGATCAACTTTTGTTTTCCTCACTCACTTGTAAGCCCTTGAAAGCACATTATTATTCCTTTTATGGAAGCTTTGTCTAGGAGAGTTTTGCTTGACACTGTTATAAGCAAAGAAGCAGAGAGCTAAGGAACATGGAGGTAAGGATTCATTATGAAAGAATGTTTTTGACATTTATAAAATGTCTGGAAAGGCAAAGGCCAAAAGTTTAATATTTAGAATGAGAAAGGAGGGGTTCTAAAATAAGCCAAGTGCATAATGTGCAACACGTGCCACAGATTTAATGATTAACCAGGAATGGTTTTAACCAGAATCTACAAAAGTTGAGTAAATATGGTGGACCGCAACTTATAATGCCATTCCTGATGCCTCTCAATTTAACTAAAAGTTAGAGCCCAGCAGAGGAGGAAAGTATGAGGATAAAAAGTGCTGAATCACTCTACTAGATTATCTTATGGTTCTGCAAATATTCACTCCCTCTCCCTGTCCCTACCACTTCCATGGGAAGAGTCTTCCCCTTGCTATTGGGCGTGGACATGTGACTTGCCACTGCCAATGGGATGTCAGAGGAGAGAGCTAGGAAATGTGCTTGTGTGGTTGCTTTCCTTTCTTTCTCCATGAGAACACCATGCATCCTGGAGGATCAGAAACATGTAGAGCAAAGCCAGACCCAACTCACAGCCTCCAGCCAAGTGCAGGCAAGCCTAACCTAGACCACCTGAGTCCCACTCAACTGCAGATGTGTGAGAGGTAAGTGCTGGGGCGCCTGGGTGGCTCAGTTGGTTAAGCGTCTGCCCTCGGCTCAGGTCGTGATCTTGGGGTCCTGGGATCGAGCCCCAGAGTCTCTTTCTCCCTTTTTCTCTCCCTCTCCCCCTCCTCACCATTTGCACTCTCTCTTGCACTTTCTCTCATATAAATAAGTAAAATCTTTAAAAAAAAAAAAAAAAGTGCTTATTTCTGCATGCCAGTGACATTTGGTGGTTGTGTATTATGCAGCATTAGTATGGCAAGTGTTGACTGAGACAAGCACATAAAAGCCATCCAATTCTGGCACAGAAAAGGATCTTTCTCGTTTGCAAATGCCAAGTTAAATTAATAAAATGTAATGTAGGGCTTTCAGTATCTAAGATTTCACCTTTCTTTCTCAGGAAGAACCAGAAGGTAAATGTTGACACTGTTTTTGCAGCCCAGAAGGCAGAAGAGACCATGCCGTAAGTCACTCACAGCTAAACTTACTGAGGATAATTCCGATAAGATTGTCCATTATGGCAACATGTTTCAGATGAATTTAAAATGGGGGAAGACCCATAATGACAAATACATTAACGAAGAAGAATTTAACATAAATACCTAAAAGTATGTCTTTGAGTGGTTAATTCAGATCTCTAATTACACTTCCCATTCATTCTTTCAAGAAATATTTGGTACCTATTTAGGAAATAATATGAGGAGCTCAAAATCGAATACCAATTCTTCTATGCACAGCAATAAAACTAGGGCAAACCATGTAAGTAATTTTGCATTCTGTTTTTATCAGATTCATATTGTGAACACGTACCCCATTTTAAAAAATATTTTTCAAACACATGGTTTTAATGCTACATAACATTGTATCAGATAAGTGTAGCACAATTTATTTTAAAGAATATCCTTTTATAAAACTCTTTGCATTTCTTATTTTTCCATAGATTGAGTTCTTACAAAAGAAATTGCTCGGTTAAAACTTGGAACAAAGTATTCTCACTCCAGAAGTTGATGAAAATATCAGTTTCGTGACATTATCCCCAGCCCCTGATATCAGTTGTCAACTCCCTAGAAATAGAACGCATGAAAGGGAATGTTCTATTTGTGAGAATGAGGTGTGTGTGTGTGTGTGTGTGTGTGTGCGTGTGTGTGTGTGTAGCAGAAAAGAAAGAAAGAAATATGGGAGGGGCATATTTCTTATATGTATTAAGGACATGCAGGTCCTTAATAAGAAGTTCACTGCATCAAAAACTAATGATGTATTGTATGGTGACTAACATAACATAATAAAATAAAATTAAAAGAAAAAAAAAAGAAGTCCAGGGGTGCCTGGGTGGCTTAGTTAGTTAAGCATCAGACTCTTGATTTCAGCTCAGGTCATGATCTCAGGGTCGTGAGAATGAGACCTGTGTTGGGCTCTGCAGAGTCAGCTTGAGAGTCTCTCTTTCCCTCTCCTTCTGCCCCTCCCCCTGCTCACACATACACTCTCTCTCTCTCTAAAATAAATAAATAAAATCTTTAAAAAAGAAAAAAAAAAGGGTGCCTGGGTGGCTCAGTCAGTTAAGCGGCTGCCTTTAGCTCAGATCATGATCCTAGGGTCCTGGGATCAAGCCCCTCATAGGGCTCCCTGCTCGGCAGGGAGCCTGCTTCTCCCTCTCCCTCTGCCTGCCATTCCCCCTGCTTGTGCTTGCTCTCTGTCTCTCTCTCTCTGTCAAATAAATAAATAAAATATTTTTAAAAAAGAAGTCCAGAGATGACCCAAGTTGCTGTAGCAACTGATAAGAAATAGACAAATTGCAGTTGATAATTTGTTACGAACTTGTGCTTAAATGATTTAGTGATACATTATATAATCTTGTGAAGTTAAACATTAGAATTATGAAAAACAGGGCCGCCTGGGTGGCTCAGTTGGTTAAGCGACTGCCTTCGGCTCAGGTCATAATCCTGGAGTCCCTGGATGGAGTCCTGCATTGGGCTCCCTGCTCGGCAGGGAGTCTGCTTCTCCCTCTGATCCTAACTCCTCTCATGTGCTCTCTCTCATTCTCTCTCTCTCAAATAAATAAATAAAATCTTTAAAAAAAAAAAAAGAATTATGAAAAACAGTTACCAGCAAAACTTGGTACCTCTACACTTTTACAAGGAAACAGAAAAATAAATAATCCTATATTAAAATCAGTGATAGCATCCTTTTTATCACTCATCATCTATCCATTTGTTTAACAAACACTTTATTGGTGCCTACTATTTACCAGCACACTGGAAATGAAGAAATGAATGAGATAAAATCCTTGTTCCCAAGAGCTCACTGTAAAGTAGGAAAAACAAATGTGCAAAGAAAGTAATTACTCTACAGGATGATAAGTGCCATTCCAGAGATACCAACAAATCCAAAAGGAGAGAGTCAGAGCAGGCTTGAGCCCAGAGATGAGCATTTGAGCAGGCTATTGAAGGATAAAAGGAGTTTTCCAGGCAGAGAGGGGAAGGAAGGACTTCCCAGGGAGAACAAAGAGCTTGGACTCTGTCCCATAAATCACAGTATACCAACTGCTTTGTCTTGCGTGGGTTATAGGTATGTACCAAAATACTGACTCCCTCTCCCAGGTGGGATCAAGCAGCTAGCATCCCTAGGTTAGTCCCCTCCAGCCCTGAACAGTTTCCCCCTTATTCCCAAGGGCTATAGACATATTATTTTCTACATGTGCTAAGGATGCAAAAAAATGTTAGAAAGCACTGGCCCAGGTTACTGAGAAGTGACAGAGGTTTGTAAGGCCAGGAGTGATACCAAGATCACATTGGAATTTTTAACAGTTAACTTTGATAGTGTGATGGCAGCCAGGGGTGGAGAGAGACTGATTATCAGGTAGGTGAAGCAGAAAGTTGCAACAGATGATATGTTCAGATATATTTCCCGTCTCACCAAACAGCGCCTCTCCCTTAGGAGGATTATACTCCTACCCAGGGATGTTGGGCTTGGTCATGTGACTTGCTTTGGCCAAGGGAATATGAGTGGACAAGGCCTGTGCCCTTCCCTCCCCAGCAGAAGCTTTGAGAGCATCACAAGGTCCACTATTACACTGTTTTCGCTCTGAAAGAGGCCAGCACATCCCAACAGAATCAGCTTGGAGTGAAGAGGACACGAAGCAGGGCAGCAGATGACCCACAAAGGCCTTTGATTTGAGCTAAAAATGAATCTTTGTTGCTATAAACCACTGAAATTTGAGGGTTATTTGTTACAGCTGAAGCTGACGGATGTGGAGCCTGATGCGGAGCCTGATGGGTTAGCCCAGGCTGGAGAATACGATTGGAGGATACGAGTTCCTGAACGACCATTGGTTTTCTGAGAGTCAGGAAATCAATCAACAGTGCTTGTAAGATGATTAAGTCAGAAGAGAAACACACTGTATTCCAATGGCCCTCAATCAGGGCTCTAAGAATCATGGGGGGGGGGGGGGGGAGTCTTTTACAAGGAAGAGGCGTCCAGCCTGGGCTAGAATGAGCATATGCATTCGTGTTCCTCCAAACTTCGGTTCTACAAACCTATCTGCTCAGCATTTATTTAGTCTAAGCGAGAAGAAGCTGATTTCCTAAAGCAAAGCTTGTTTCCCACTTTCTTAATGTTTATAATTCAAATGTTGGCTGTCCTCCTTGTCATCTTCACTGAGATTCCACTCCAAAACAAAACAAAACAAAACATAAACACGCAAGAGCCCTGGTAAACACGGTAGATTTCACTGAAGAGATGAAAGACAGGCTTACACTGCAGAGCAGATAACATTTTGCCGGGGGGAGAGGGGAATCTCGCTAAATGAGTCTTTTCTCCAAAACCCTCTTCTCAGCCTCATACTTAAAACTTTACTCCATTCCCCAATGCCCCTTCCTGGCACCATGAAACCCCCCTCATGAAACCCCCTGCTCTACACCATCTGGGAACGCGCTGAAGACAGCACAGTCCACCCACTGCTGCTTAATGCTGGCAATGTGCTAAGACAACTGGTTAAACTAGATTTGAAATCCCTGAAGTCGTTCTTCAAGACGCTGCCGTGAGCACCCTCCCTCCTCCACGGTTTACAGGAAGTAGAGATCTGGGACTTAGCTACTCAAATGTGTGAATTTCTACCACTGGTGAGGTTTCAGGTTCACAATAGCTGGAAAATAAAATGCCCTTTGAATGTGTGAACATTTACCTGATGCCAGGAGTCACATCTTAATTTGAGGCCATTTAATTAGATGCCTTTCTCCTAACAACTAGTTGGAATCCTCCGTCTGAGGGGACAAGGGTTTCAGGGACAGAGGTGGGGGGTGAGAACAAAGGGTGCAGAGACGGTGATGCTGACAGCACCCCCCAGCCCCAACCCAAGCGTCCAACCCAGGGAAACTGCACAGCAGGGTAACAGGGGAGGGGCCTCGAAGGAGAAACGGAGGCCCCCGAAGCATTGGCCTTCTCCATTTCACAGTTTGACCCAGATCAGCCCTGGGACAGCTTTTCTTCTATCAACATCATTCCTCTTAAATTCTCGTGCAAACCACCAGCTCAGATCTGAAGAAATCCTCTTTGCCACCCACATCCTTGAGGAGTGACTTTACCTTCTGGGTCAGGTCACTGGCTTCACTGATGTACCGATCTCGCTCCTTTTCCAGCTGAAAGATGATCTTTCTCTGCTTCTGAGCCTCATCCTTGTAGTTCTGGATTTCTTCCTCCAGGTTCTTCTTGGCTTGCTCATGGAGCTTTACCAGGTCTACCTGTTTCTGGGTCGCACTGACCGCCTTAAGCATATTCTAAAAATAAGGACAACAGAGCAGTCACGTTACTCAAAATGTGTGGGGATTTTTGGATAAATTTGCCCCCGTTTCATCCCTAAAATAATTAGATACATTGTTTTTTGGGTGAATAAAGATAATCATATTCTCTACAGCTTATTTAGAGCTTACTATGTTAATTTTGCACAAGGCAAACACGTACATAAGTACACTAAGTGACCACAACATCCCAAGGAAGTGAGCACTATTTTGCTCCCATTTTAAGGGTAGGAAACTGACACTCAGAAGTTAAGGTGCTTGCCTACAAGTTCATACAACAGGGGAGTGGCAGAGCCAGGATTTGGGTCCAGGGCCGGCCAACCCCAAAGGTAAACCCCATCCCAGCTCTGGCCTTGTTCCTGTGAGCTTAGAGCAATTGAACCTAATCACGTAACAGGGCTTTGACTACAAAGTAAAATAAAATCAACTCGTTGAAAATGCAAATATCTAGAATTAACATATGATCCAACAATTTCACTCCTGAGTACATACACCCAGAAGAACTGAAAACAGATGTTCAAACCAGAACTTGTACATGAATGTTCACAACAGCACTCGTCCATCACAAAAGCCAAAAGGGGGAAACAACCCAAATGTCCATCAGCTGACGAAATAGGTCATCAAAATGTGGTATATCCACACAGTGGAATATTCATCAGCCACAAAAAGGAACAAAGTCCCGATACAGGCTACAGCATGGTTGAAACCTGAAAACATTATTCTGAGTGAAAGAGGCCATACATAAGAGGTCACGTATAATGGGATTCCAGTTATATAAATATCCAAAATAGTCAAATCCACAGAGGAAGAAGGCAGTTTCTCTAGGGCTGGGAGAAGTAGGGAATGTGGGGGGGGGGGTGTAACTGCTTTACAGGTGCAGGGGTTCTATTTGGAGTGATGAGAATGTTCTGTAGCTAGAGCGCCATGATAGGTGCACGACACCCCGAATGTACTCAAGGGCACTCACAGTAAATTCTGTCTTATGTGTATCTTACCACAATAACACAACAACTAACCCAGTTTCTTAAAAAATGCAGATGCCTGTGTCCCAACGCCAGAGATTCCGATTCAGTGGATCTGGGAGGGGACACACAGGCCAACATTCTTTTTTGAACACTGCATGAGTGATTTCGGCTGCTGCAATGGAAATTCCTAGGACTGGCTGCCCAAGAAGCCAGGTTGTGCCCCCAAAACGAGGAGTCAATAGTAGTTGCTACTGAGCTCATGCAAAAGGGTTCACGTCTCCGGCCATAGGGGAACGGACCAGGGACTTTTGAAATAGGGCCTTTAGCTTTCTGCAATTCAATAGAGGACATAAACTTGGGAGCTATTGGTGATAGCCATTTTTTTGCCAAACAGACTGGGAAACAGGGAGGCATTCTTCCCCAAAAGAGAGGAACGAAAGCAAAAACTCAGCAGGAAATCCAGTGATGGCAGAAATCCAGTGGCTTTCTGTGTGTCCCAAGAATGTCAGGTCAGCTTCCTATCAGTTCCTGAGGCCCAACTGTATCCTTGGTCCCACAAGGCACCTGGTTGTCCCTTCCCAAATCTCTAAGCAGTACAGACCTGCAGCCAGGTCCGAAAACCACTAGAATATAAACACACTACACCTCAGATGGGTGATGATGCAGAAAAAAGAAAAGGTCAACTTGACTTTCAAGCATTGAATTAAACATCCACTCTATAAAAGACAAAGCCACTTTAACATGACACTGAAAAACGAAAATATATTAACATTGCTGCCTGTCAAAAACATGTCACTCATTCATTCAATGAAAGGGGCATTTCAAATCAGTGGGGAAAGAATGCATTATTAGTAAAGGTTGCAGAGGGTTGGGCGCTGTGCAAGGCTCTAAGGAGGGATGCACACGGGGCAGAAAGGAAAAAAAAAAAAGTATACCCTGCCTTGGAAGAGGAACTGACGTTAGTCAAATCAAACAAATAAATGTGAAATTAATGTTGTGCTACATGTCCTATTGTGGTAGAAAATCTATTGGTTGTCTATCAGTATACATAAAATATAAATGGGTTAAATGCATGTCTTAAAAACACGTTTAAAAATCTAAATCTAGGGGCACCTTGGTGGCTCAGTCATTAAGCATATGCCTTCGGCTCAGGTCATGATCCCAGGGCCCTGGGATCGAGCCCCGCATTGGGCTCCCTGCTCCGCGGGAAGCCTGCTTCTCCCTCTCCCACTCCTCCTGCTTGTGTTCCCTCTCTCGCTGTCTCTCTCTCTGTCAAATAAATAAATAAAATCTTAAAAAAAAATCTAAATCCAACGACATTGTTTGCATGTGCAAATTTGTTGAATAAAGGAACAGTTCCCAGGATCATCCAAAAAACAACGATTTCCTAAGGAGCGCTCAGCATGTAAAGATAGGTAAACTCCTATTTCCTGAGATCCCTTAAATAGTCTTCTTTAAGCTTCCAGAGTGGTCTATTTTGTCAATATTTGTTCAATTCTGGGAAGCCAAAAGAAATAATGAAAGTTGGAGTAAAAAAAATATAAGCTGTTCCTACTTGATGAGATGACTGTCTGGGCCTAAAGCTATACACTGCTCTGGAAGCAGCCTCCCCACTCTCCACCTGGCCCTTTGATTTTTCCTCCCTGGAGGAAATCCCTGAGCAGGAAAGTTTACCCTAAATCCTTGGAACTAGTTAACCTCCTAAGAGTGACTATCAATGGAAGGAATCCTCTTAACTGGTTTGGGGAGGAAAGGGGTAGGGGTAGGTGTCCTCCCTTGATTGGAAGCTTTCTAGGCCTCAAGCTCCTGCAACCCCTCCCTCAGCCTTGGACCAGACTGAGCTCAAAGACTAGGAGATATAAAGGCTGAAAACAAAAACAAAAACCTACAACAGTCCCCAAAAGATGGCGGGAAGTTTTATGGCATCAACTGGCCTTTCTTATACCAAACTCCTCGAAGGTAAAATTGTATTAGCACTCATTTGTATCTTCTGGATTAGCAAAAGTTGCAGATTATAGATATTAAATTCAGAAATTTTGATCAACCGCTTAGGATGCCAAAGAACACACCAGCAAGAGAATCAGAATCCACAAAACGCTCTTCAGTCTCCTGCTCGTTTATATGATAATTCCCCAAAGTCCCTTCTTGCTCACAAGTGATAATGCAGTTTCAGTTCTCAGCCCGCGGATGGTGGACTGCGCCCGGCAGCTTGGAAGAAAACTGACCACGATGATTTATTTCTGATCTACTTTTGTTCGCTTCAGAGTTTTCTTTCCCCAGCACAACGGGTTAGAGGCAGATATCATAGCGTTAGAGAAAGACATTTATTTCCCAGGGCTATGGGAACACACTCACCTTATTTAATATGTCCCTTTCTCTCAGAAGCTCATCCATTGCTTTCTTATCAAGTTCTGCTTGTTTCTTTGAAGCCTCCACCTCTAAATGGCCAAGGAGAAGAAGAAGAAATATGGAGCCGACCCAAGAAAGAATCTGCCAAGGCCAAAGCCAATGCGACACAGAAACGGCTTTACGCGTTTATCTGCAGCTATAAAACTCCTATTTATTGAGTGTTCCATGATCTATATATTATCTATTATAACTCAGTGAAGGAGGTCTCCTGTCCCACTGAACACATGGAAACTGAGTCTCAGCAGGATTAAGCCACATGCCACCCATCTGCGACCAAGAGGTGACAGGGCTGAGGCTGGGAGCATGGTTTCTCGGACTCCAAAAGTCCTTGCTCTTTTTAAATCTTTTTAATTATACAAGTAATTAGGAAGACAGAAACAAATGAGACATCCAAATGAACAAAAGGGAAAAAAATTCAAGTCAAGCAGAATCTACTTAGGATTTTGATAGGTCTCTTTCCGGACTTTTTCCTATGCAAATATGTGTGTATATAAAAATACAGATATACACACATTCCTATATATATACACAAAAGTGAATTATACAACACATACTATTCTGTAGCTTGCTTTTATAATTAACTAACATAAAATAAATGCCTCTCTATATTATAAATGGGCATCTACAACAGAATTTTAATGGCTCTGTGATATTTCACTATATGAAAATGCATAATTTATTTCACCAATCCCCCACCTTAACATTTAAATTGCTTCCACTTTACTTATTTATTTGCAATTATAAGCCATATATCTGTGAAAGTTCTTACTCATTTGTTACTCTAGAACAGGAAGTCCTGGATCGAAGGCGATAAAAAAAAAAAAAAAAAAAAAAGGCATTTCTCTCCTACTGTCAAATTTTGCTCCAGAAACTGATAGCAGTTTAAATCCACACCCAAACCACCACTGGGTATCATGCTCTTTGATCTCTTTGACAATCCAATAGATTATTAAAACCCCATGTCTGTATTTAGTTTACATCTCTTTGATTAGTGGTAAAGTTGACTACTTTTTCATGTTTAATCACCATTTACTTGTATTTCTGTTTTTAAGATTGCCCACACTTGCCCTATGCCCATTTTTCTCATGAATTGTTTATCCTTTTTGTGGATTTGTAAGAACTCTTTATATATAACAAAAATACTAACTCTTTGGCAATATTTTGGTCAATTTGCCTTTATATAGAGAAACTTTGATACAGTAAAAAAAAAAAAAAACAACCCTCAGCTTTTATTTCATTAAATCTTCTAGATCTTGGCTTTCTGGTTTCCACATCTGGTATTAACTTTTTTTTCCCAAAAAATAACTTATTGTCATGCTACCATCTTCTCAACAATCCATACTGCACGCTGGTGTGAAATAACACCTTGATCTTGATGATAACCTTGGGTCTTTTTGTGCCTTTTCCAATCTCTTCCATTGATCTGTTTTATCAGGCATTTTCACTACACTCTTTGATTACTGAAGCTTTATAATATTAAACACCTAGTAAAGCAAGTGCTCCCTCATCACTCCTCTTTTCCAGAATTTTATGGCCATTGTCACCTGTTTATTCTTCTGGACGAACTCTAGAATCAATTCTCAAGTCCCAACAATATAACTTACTGAAATTTTTATTGGAAATATTAAATGTATAGATTAATTTAGGCAGATTTATATCCTTATCATATTGCGCTTTCTCCTCCAGGAACTTTGTATATCTATTTTTCAAGTCTTCTTACTTTATACCCCTCAATAGAATTCTGTAGCATGTTTTATATACATGTCTTGCAGATATCCCGGTAACTTTATTTATAGGTATCTTATTACTTTAGTTGCTACTGTGAAAAGGGGTTTTTCCATCATATATTCTAACCAATTCTTTGTATGAGAGGAAACTATCGATGTGTATATATTTATTTTATAACCTGCCACCCCAGTGAACTCTCATTAGTTCTGGTAGTTTATCGTTAGTTCCTTGGGTTTTGTGATAGAAAATCATAACACATGGAGGACTCGTGCTCCTAACTATTGTGTCCAATGCCACTCTTTGATCAGGCACATCAAAAGGAAGAGGACCTAAGAAGAAATAATGATGTTAACGAGATCTATAAAATAACCAGAGGAGAGAGCATGATGAATTCTGTAAACATGATTTAAGAATGAAGAATTAGGTCCAACACTGAATGAATAATTTTTTTCAGAACTATTGCAAGCAAAAATACAGAAATTTAAATGTGGGAGTGTTTTGAAAGTCACTAAACCAGTTACAAAATATGATCTAGTAATTCCGTTTTTCTTCCTGTCACTGAAGACATTAGATTGTAAACTCATGCAAGACTGTAAGCATTCTGAGGGCAGGGACCTCCATGCACCCAAAGCCAACCTTAGTGCCTGCACATAGTAGGTACTCAGTCTATTGAAGGAACGGAGAAATTCTCAAGCCACAACTGTACCTCAACAAAAGATTATTTCCTGATGTCTTAGAGGGAAAAATATCTGCACTGTTCAAAGGCTTACACAACACACACAGTTGACCATTGAACAACATGAGAGTTAGGGATGCCAATCCCCCACGAAGTTGAAATCCACATATAACTCTGACTCCCCCAAAACTTAACTACCAATAGCCTACTGTTGACCAGAAGCTTTACTGATAACAGAAACAATCGACTAACACATCTTCTGTATGTTATATGTATTCTATACTATATTCTTACAATAAAGTAAGCTAGAGAAAAGAAAATGGTATTAAGAAAATCATAAAGAAGAGAAAATATATTTATCTGTACTGTATTTATCGAAAAAAAATCCACATATAAGTGGACCCACACAGTTCAAACACATGTTGTTCGGGGCCAACTGGATTTCTGATAACCTTACCTAGAGATTTAGGTTTTACCTAACTTTTAGTGAGGCGATGTATGTTTTTATGCTGTTACGTATGTTGCCTCATTTGGTGACCTACAACTCACAACAGGTACCACAACCTGTTCCTGCCTCACATACTCTGGTGTAGTTAAATTCAAACCCGGATCCTCCGTCTCTGAGTCCGAAGCTGTTTCTGCCGCACCAAATTTGACTAGTAAATCCTATTTTCAATTCTATTCTTTTTCAGAATGAGATGGCATTCTATCTTACTACTTATATAAATAGTAATAAGCCTGGATAATAATAGATGCCATTTAGTAAGCATTTACTCTGTGTTAGGTACTAGCCACAATGTGTATTAGCTCATCTCCTCCTGCAACAGTAAATACAGTGAAGGCAGGATCCGAGCCCAGGTAGACATGACTCTCTAGTTTGTATCCTTAATGGTTTTTCTGTGCTATAATGGTCTTCCATGGCACTTAAATTTTTCCTCCACAGGGCAATGTGATAGCTGGTAAAACAAGTGTCCACCACATGGTAAAGGACTAACAGAGAAAAGAATTTAGGAGCCTTTTATTTTTGCCCCACTGATTCTTGTCCCAAATACTGCTAGTGGGGGATGTTCATTTTAGTTTATGCCCTATCTTCCACGAGAAAAGGGACTAAAGCAGAAGGTCATGTAGAACCAAGACCTAAGAGTACATATGTTATTTAGTCCAGTGACAAGTATGGAGCAATACTTTTGGCTGGATTTAAATTGTGTCAGTATAGTCTGTTGAAGAATTTTTTAAGGTAAGAAAGTTTAAGATATTCAAAATGATGTCCCTTACATATTGGCTGCTTACCAGCTTGAAAGTTGTTTTACTGATTACATTTGGCATGGTTTGTGTTTGTACGCACAGAGCCCTGGGTTACCAAATGACATTAGTCATCAATGAAATGTTTACAAAGGAATAAAACAAAGTGCAAAATGGTTCTTGGTTTACCTCTCTCTAATCCCAAGATCTGATTTTTTAGAGTTTCCTTGTTCTGTTCCACTTCTGACTTTTGATCTTCAATCTGGTGCAATTTCTTATGGATTTGTTCTCTGATTTTGTTGAGCTTCCCAATGTCAAGCCGCATCTGATGGACTTCTTCCTCTTTGGCCTGTAATTAATGAGACAGCATTAACCAGGGACACTCAGTAAATAAAGGACCAGTGACTTCATGATGGTAAACTCAGAACCAATAAACGGAAATTGTTCCTGTGTCAGTCCAAAGTTGTTCTATGGGTTAAACAAAAACACACACTGTTTGGTTTTGAGAGAAATTGAAAAACTAGTCTCTGAATAAAACATGTGGCTATGTAAGCTAAAAAATAATGAAAAGACTGATTAAACCTGATGTCTCAAGGTACCACTGAATTGTTGAATCAAACAGGATAAGAATGCTGAGTCGTATGTATCATAAATGTGTGAATTTTGTGTACAAATTCTGTATTCGATGGGCAATTTTTATGGACTCACGGAGTGATCTCTCTCAAAAGATTATCAACATGCTATAATATATTCAAATACTCTTGTGAACCCACGTGGCCACTTTAGTGTAATAACATACACTAGAGAAAGGGCCCTCCTGCCTCAGAGGATGTTAGTCAGTGAGTGTACATACAGATACGTGGACAGGGCAACATGAATAGGCAAGTCTACATAAAGGCAAAAAGTACTAAAATAATAACTCTTGAAAAAGAAAACACCAGATTTTTGTCAATGGACTTCAAAGTTTGTGAATTTTTTAAAATTTAAATTAAATTCATTTTTTTTTAATTTGCCATTCTTAGAAATTACCGGAAAAGCAACCAGTGATTCTTCCGCAAATCAACATTAGCAATTATCCCCAGCTTTTGACAAGGAGAAACTGCACTGAGCTGGGCATGTTATTCTCGGATTATTGCTAGAAGTAGAATCCCGTAGGTTCAGAATCTGATAACAAAAATACTACATCTTTGGGGTGCCTGGGTGGCTCAGTCGTTAAGTGTCTGCCTTCGGCTCAGGTCATGATCCCAGTGTCCTGGGATCGAGCCCCGCATCGGGCTCCCTGCTCTGCGGGAAGCTTGCTTCTCCCTCTGCCACTCCCCCTGCTTGTGTTCCCTCTCTTGCTGTGTCTCTCTTTTCAAATAAATAAATAAAATCTTAAAAAAAAAAAATACTACATCTTTCAAGGTGCCCCATTCATGTTATCAAAGAAGAGAATTAATGGCGTAAGCATTTTTACCTTAATTTCACCTTAGGGGCTAATACATTATTTTGCCTTAAAGTAGCCATTTCATTTCTGCTTCAATTTACAGCTTTCTCATAAAGAATGGTTTCAAGTCAAACCATCCAGGACTGCTTTAAATGCTCCTCCACCTCAGATTTACATGAGCCAAATTAGCTGAACTAAGGCCCTTTCCAATTAGAACACTAGAATGTTCTAACTAAGTAGTTCTTAATCCAGACCCTGTGGTTAGACTTCAGAAAAATCCTGGAAACCTGAGACTGCATTCAAAATAAGATGCAAGATGTGCACATAAGTGTGTGTGTGTGTGTGTGTGTGTGTACATGTTGTCATCAGACTGTCAAAAGGGTCTCTGATGCAAAAACTGTTGTAATTCACTGATCAAATCCATGTATCATTCTTGATCAGTCACTCATTTTGTGCCTAGTATCCTAAACGTAACCAGAGAAGGGTTTATGGATTTTTTCAGAATTCGTGATAAACACAAAGCTGCTCTGTTAAGCAGGTAGGTATACAATATGTACCCAAGTATACAACTTTTATCCAAACATAATTTGCAAGCATTCTTCACTGAGGACCGGGAGAAGAATGGAAAGACTGTCTTGCAATTTACAGTGGACAGAAGTAAAAATCATGGTTCTACAATCCTGGAAGTAGATACCCAGTAGTACCAGTCCATCCCCGACCCCTCCCATTCCACCTTCTCCAGACAAGTCGTAAAATATAATCTGACTTCTTTGCTACTCGCTCACGTAAATGGTTTAACTAGTAAGTAGTTACTTCCAAGGCTAAGTTACAGAGATGAACATCGGAGCCAGCTTTCAAAACCATCCGCACAACCATATGATCAATATTCAGGTTTGTGGTCTTAGAAGAATGGAAGTCATCAAAGTATCTCCTTCTAGGAAGAAAGCCATCACTGAAGGCTTGCGCCTGCCTCTGACATATCAAGGCTAATACAGGTTACCCAACCAAGGGCTCCAGCCACAAAGGTAAACCTAAATTAATAGGGAATGAAAGAGGGGGTGCTAGGGAATAGATAGGTCACTTGGTGTTTACTTTGAGCTCCAAAGACTTCTGCTGGTTTTCCTGGGATAGCTGCTCACAAACCAGACTGTGTTGTTCGTTCTCTTGCTGAAGTTTTGAATTTCTCATCTGAAACTGCTCCAGCTCCTTTGCTGCTCTTTCATTCAAGATCTGAAAGGCGCATCACAAGCTGGTTAATGCTTTTTAATCTGATTACAGTATCTGCATATCCACACAGGAGCCCCCCATCCCTCCACCCCCCCCCCACGCTGCAAACCTCCCGGGGACAGTCACAGCAAGCACACTTTCTTTGTCTTTGTAGAAATTGTTCTTTATCCCCAGTGAAAGCACTAACACACTCAAATATGAGAAATCATACATGGCTGAGGAAAATGACGCCTTCTAATGAACAACACAGAGAGCATAATTTTTTTTTTTTTTTCCGAGAGCCTTGGGAAGTCTTGTTCACAGGTGGCAGATAAATATTTTAATGCCTGTTTGCCATTTGGCAAGCTTCACGTGCGCAACAATTGCTATAATCATTGCAAATGAGCTAGAGATTCAAACGGGTTTTATCAGTTGTGGGGCTGGGACGCTCCATCTTCAGAAGCAAATCCTTCAGAAGTAAATCCAGAAGCAAATTAACATGCCTAACGCATTTTCGTGAGCAGAACTATTCACAGACACCAACACAGAGACCATGTCCCTTAAGTCCAACTGAAGTCAAAACCGCTCAACAGCAGTGCGGGGATTTCTATCTGCCTGACTTCAGTGTCAGTAGGGTTTCTTCTTCCCTACCTTGACTATCCTGAGCAGACACAGTTTTATTAAAAAAAAAAAAAAAAGAGGAATATATTGGGGGTGGGGTGGGGTCATTTCTATCGGCAGACTAGTGGGAGGATGGGGGGATAGCAAATGTGCTGAAGGGAAAAGACAGAAGATGCTTAAACAATTATTCCAAAATATAACTAGATGCGAGCAAAAGTTAAACATGGGAAGAATCCATCCAATTTCCCGTCAATAGGGACTAAATAAAATATAGCTGGCTATGCCAAAAAGGAAATTGTCTTTTACATGAGTCCTGGATATTGCTAAACAAAGCACTGTAGTTTGATCATGATGTTCAAAAACCTCTCAAATTTCATGCTCCAAGACATCTCATGTTTTTCTTGTGGATACTTGCACGTTGTGTATTACCCGTCTGATTTCTGGCTCTATGTAAAATTAATGAAGCAATTGGCCAAGGAATGTGTTCTAATATCTATTTTTTAAGTGGCAAAATGCTGTATGGCTTGACAATTCTTTGGAACCTTCCTAAGAGAAAATATTTTCAAGAAATGACTTTTCTCCATTACATGAATTGCTTCTTGAAGAAATGAGAGAAGAGGGGCGCCTGCTTAGCTCAGTCATTGGGCATCTCTTGATTTCGGCTCAGGTCATGATCTGAGGGTTGTGGGATCAAACCTGCCTAGGGCTCTGCACTCAGCGGGGGGCCTGCTTCTCTTCCTCTCCCTCTGCCCCTCCCCCAGCTTGCACACACATGTTCTCTCTCTCTCTCTCCCTGTTCCATTATCTCTCTCTAAAATAAATACATAAATTAAAAAAAAAAAAAAAGAAATGAGAAAAAACAGACCAGAATTACTACTATTTGAGTTACCTTAAACTGCTATTATAGGGGAAATGTTAAAAATAGTACCATATTTAAAAGGCATAAAGACTGAATATGGTTTCCTAAACTTGAAACTTAAAAATAAGCCTATTAAAAATTAAATCATGTAATGGTCACACAATGAATATTATGAGTCTGAATGGCCTATTGAGCTCTGTCCAATAGAACTTTCCACGATGATATGAATGTTCTCTAGCTGTGTTGTCCAATATGGTATCTACCAAGCTTTGAGGCTAGTGAGCACTTGAAATGATACTAGAGCAACTGAGGACTTAAAGTTTTCATTTTATTTAATTTTAAATAACTTAAATTTAAATCGCCACCCATAGCTAGTGGCTACCATACTGGACAATGCCACTCTATAACTACGTGGCAACATAAATGAATCCTGCAAACAGAATATTGAGCCAAAGAAGTTAAACACAAAAGAGTACACCCTGTATGATTGCATTTCTGTAAAGTACAGAAACAGACAAAACTAAACTCTGCTGAGAATTCAGAATAGAGGTGAAGTTTGGGGGAGAGAGTGACTGGGAGGGGACACAAGGGGACATCTGGGGTAGTGTTTATTGGGCTGGGTGCAGGTGACCAAGATGGGTTTAAATGGAAAAAATTCATCAAGCTGTACACTTGTGAATCACACACTTTCCTATGTGTATATTATACATCAATAGAAGGTTCAAAAGAAATTAACCCATTGGAGCTGGGGGGAAAAAAAAAAAACAAAAAAAAGAAGGTCATATCTACCTATCTGAACTGTTCAAAGAGCAATGTAATGCTAAGTGTTGTGTTATCCACATCTCTAGTGAAGAGAGTTTGCTGCTTTCCAAAGAAAATTCAAAGTGCTCCAAAGGCACCCTTCCTGGTTTTGCGGAGACTGCGGTGTCGCCCACACCCAGCGCACCTTCTGCTCCTTCAGCTGCTGCTCCAGCTTCTGAAGCTCCTCCTTGCTTTTCTGCACATATTGCTGGAGGGCCTTAATTTCTGTCTGCCTGGTGTCCATGTCCATCTGAATCTGCCTGAGTTCTTTCTCTAGTTTTTCCTTCTTCCGAGACTCTCGTGAAGCTTCATTCTGACGTTGCTGGATTTCTTGCTGGAACTAGGGGCACAGAGAGGACAGGAAAGAAAGAGATGAAGCCCACGCCAGGACACGTCTCAACCATCTGAGATTCTCCCTTTCTCAAATCTTATATTTTCAGGGCAGCCACCTTGTAGTAGCCTTTCCCCTGCAGGACAATCATCTTTGAACCCCAATGTTTAAACTTCAAGAATATTCTGTATTGTTTTTCAGAGTCTTAACACCAAACATCCACCCAGATGGTGGGAACAAATCCACAAAGAATGGTATAAAATCCAGTTAAATATGGAAGCCCAGAATTCTAGAGAAGCTAAGCATGGAAAGAATTCATCCAATTCTCTATCAATAGGATCTAAATAAAATGTCACCAGCTGCCCTAAATATGAAATTATGTTTCACATGAGCCCTGGGTATTACTAAACAAAGCATTCTAGTTTTATCATGATGGCCAAAGTCTATGAAATATCTTTCTGTCATCTCATGCTCAAAGGAGTCTCATGTTTTTCTCCTGGAGATTGCACGTGTGAATCATCTAGTTGACTTCTGGATTTACATAAAAGCGTTCAAAAGGGGTCCTTACAAAGGAGAAGAGCCAAGGAAGCTACTTCTTCCACCATCCCCAAACGCAGGGCATCTTGGCCTTTACCAGGGACACCTTCTTAGGCCAAAATTTTAAGCGGTGCCCTGTCTTAGTGACTTCTCAGACAAAGAATGTTGAGAGGAAATGCACAAAGCAAACTGCTCCTGCAAGAACAAACCAGAGAAACAAGCAGAACTGTGGATGCTTCGTTTGGGCACCAGGGAGTAGATCTAACAGAGGAACAAGATGGGAAGGACTTCTGGAAGGTAATGTTCTTTCATCTTGCCCTCCGTGGCAGAACAGACCTGATTGATGGCCTGCTCTGCCTCTTCTCTGCACCGCTCCGTTTCCTGCTGCTGTTCAGTGGTCTGAGCTAAGGACTCTCGTAATTTCACCACTTCAGACAAGAGCTGGTCTCTCTCCTTGGTCACTTCTTCTTTGAACTTCAGTAAATCTCGGATACTAAAAAAGAACACAGGAATCAGGCTAAAAGGCCATCTGCTCAGGAGTCCTCCTTATCACCCTCTGAGCTTGTGTTCATGGGCAAGACGTCGGGTCAAGGACTAACACTATTCAGGTGTGAAAGAGAAAGATCGTTATGCCCTGACCATGGACATGGTAGCTGCTTGTGAGCTGTTAACTGAAAAGAAAGTTCCAATAATAATATACATAATATGATCCCTTTTCTTATCTTTAAATAATTATAGTGTCTGTGTATATGTGTGTGTATGTGTTTTACAGACATTTTTATAGCAGTCCAGAAAAACAGACTGAGGGGCGCCTGGGTGGCTCAGTTGGTTAAGCAACTGCCTTCGGCTCAGGTCATGATTCTGGAGTCCTGGGATCGAGTCCCACATCGGGCTCCCTGCTCAGCAGGGGGTCTGCTTCTCCCTCTGACCCTTCCCCTCTCATGCTCTCTGTCTCCCATTCTCTCTCTCAGATAAATAAATAAAATCTTTAAAAAAAAAAAAGAAAAAGAAAAACAGACTGAAACTTGTAACTGGTTATCTCTGAAAAGTGGAATATCAGGTTGGAAGAGTTGGAGGGATAATTTTTACTCCTTAGTTTCCATGCCTCTGTATTATTTGAATTTGTTACAGTAAGACTACACTGCTATTGTCAACTCTTGTAATTAACCCTAAGGAGATGTTAATTTAAGACATTATTTGGTTAATATATCCAGTGGAGGGCTATGATCACAGCCATAAAGTCAAAATGAGGCACACTTGGGCGCCTGGGTGGCTCAGTTGGTTAAGCGACTGCCTTCGGCTCAGGTCATGATCCTGGAGTCCCTGGATCGAGTCCCGCATCGGGCTCCCTGCTCGGCAGGGAGTCTGCTCCTCCCTCTGACCCTCCCCCCTCTCATGCTCTCTCTATCTCATTCTCTCTCAAATGAATAAATAAAATCTTTAAAAAAAAATAAAAAACAAAAAAACGAAAAAAACAAAATGAGGCACACTTAAGCAAATATTACACATCACCGGTTTTCTATCCATTCACCCAGAGATTAGTTTCTCCCAAAGGGATGCAACCCAAATGAAATGTTCCCAAGAACAAAATTTGGAAAATCATTCATATGCCAGTTTTTAGAGAGTATGTGATAATATCTGTTGATTTGAATTGTAAACCAGTTACTTCCACGTCTCAAAAACCATTATGTATGATTTGGCATGACTTTCCACAGAATTAGTGTTTTGAAAGTAGAAAGACTATGTCTGATCTGACCTGTGCTGCAGAATTAAGGTCTAGAGCAAGGCAGCTACGTGAGAGCCAAGAAAGCAGAGAACTTGCACTTGAAGCACTTGCCACTGACAGTCATCAAACAACTGTTGGAAGCACAGTAATCTGACAATATTTATTTACCAATAACTTTGATAGAACATAACTGCTTAATAAGGAAACTTCAAGACCACATTCAGCTTCTTCTCCAGAAACAAACCCTTGAATTCTAAGGTTACTATGAAGACAGCTACACCTAAGTGCATTCTTGAAGATGAAATTCTGGCCTGGGTAGTGTCTTCAGTTCTCCTCCTCACCGTGTTCCAATTCTCTTTAATGCTCCCCCTAACTGGGGTGCCGGGGTGTCTCAGTCAGTTAAGCTTCTCACTTTGGCTCAGATCATGATCTTGGGGTCCTGGGATCGAGCCCTGCATCAGGCTCCACACTCTGTGGGGAGTCTGCTTCCTCCTCTGCCTCTCCTTCTGCCCCTCTCTCCACTCGTGCCCACTCTCTCTCTCTCTCTCTCAAATAAATAAATAAAAATCTTTCAAAAAAATACTCCCCCTAACTGATCAGTTCCCTCACATTGCTCTTCAGTAGTTGCTGTGATGATGCTTGACTTTGACTTTTTTAATGAGAAAATAGAGCTCGTTATTATGGACACTGCATGTGCCTAGCTAGCTCAGTCGGTAGAGCATGAGACTCTTATTATGGACACTGCATCTTCTGTTAGTTTTTCCTTTTCTCTCCCCCAATGCCTGCACTTAGAACCATCTCTCAACGTTGGATAAATGCACCTAGAAAGTATGAGAAACCTAGACACCAGTTAGATATGGTTAAAAATGGCTAACGAAGTGTGTGTGCTCATTCCTGACTCATTAATTAATGCAAGGTTTTGCATGCCCTGCACAGGGCTAGACTTCTAAAGGAAAAGTAAAGGTGTCTTCCTTCGAGGAGTTCACAGCCTAATGAGTAGCAAAGCATATCAACAAATAATTTCAATACAATGTGATCAGTGCCATACTTGAGATAGATGTTGTTTGGGTTCTACGGAAACAGAGAACACAGTGATTCTCATGCTTACATATTGGTTCTATGGGTGGGAAGGAGGTTGAAACAGAGATGCTGAGAGTGCTGCAATTAAGATGGTGTTTGAGATAGGTCTCGAATGGTCCATAGTTGTTTACTGTGTGGCAAAAGGAAGCAAAAACATTCTTGGCATAGAAAACAGCATGTTCAAAGGTGTGGAGGCAAAAGCAAGCATGGTGCTTCTGGACATGAATTTAGCGAGGTTGACAGGCAGATCTATGCAGGACCCTGAAAGACATGTTCAAGACTAGGCTGCATCCTTTGGGAATGGGAAGCTATTGAAGGTGTTTGGAACATGTACTAGAGATAGAAGCACACAGGTACATGTTTCAGAAGCCTAAATCTGATATATGGAAGATAGTACAGAGGGGAGATGTCTCCTTGAAGGCAGGGAGACCAGTGAGATGTCCATCACCAAATCCAGCAGAAAATGTGGGGCCCAAAGCAAAGCACTAGCACTGCTGATAGGGAGCAGGGAAAGACAGAAGTGAGGCTTAAAAGAGAGAATCAACAAGATGAAGCTTTAAGGCAGCAATGTCCACAATAGCCAAACTATGGAAAGAGCCTAGATGTCCATCAACAGATGAATGGATAAAGAAGATGTGGTGTATATATATGTATATATATACACATATATGCAATGGAATATTATGCTGCCATCAAAAAATGAAACTTTGGGCGCCTGGGTGGCTCAGTTGGTTAAGCGACTGCCTTCGGCTCAGGTCATGATCCTGGAGTCCCTGGATCAAGTCCCGCATCGGGCTCCCTGCTCGGCAGGGAGCCTGCTTCTCCCTCTAACCCTCCCCCCTCTCATGTGCTCTCTCTCTCTCATTCTCTCTGTCTCAAATAAATAAATAAAAGCTTTAAAAAAAAAAAATGAAACCTTGCCATTTGCAACGACATGGATGGAACTAGAGGGTATTATGCTAAACAAAATAAGTCAATCAGAGAAAGACAATTATCATATGATCTCACTGATACGTGGAATTTGAGAAACAAGACAGAGGATCATAGGGGAAGGGAGGGAAAAATGAAGCAAGATGAAACCAGACAGTGAGACAAACCATAAAAGACTCTTAATCTCAGGAAACAAACTGAGGGTTGCTGGAACAGAGGGGTGTGGGAGGGAAGGGGTGGCTGGGTGATGGACACTGGGGAGGGTATGTGCTATTGTGAGCGCTGTGAATTGTGTAAGACTGATGAATCACAGACCTGTACCCCTGAAACAAGTAATATATTATATGTTAATTTAAAAAAAAAAGATGAAGCTTTAAGGGATAAAGGCCTAGAACCTGTTTAATGGCCTAGAACCTGAGAAGTAGGAAGGATGGTGATGGGACTAATCATGGGAGTTGGGGGGGGTTGGAGAAGAAGCTGGAAATCAGAGCAAAAAAGCAGCCAGTTCCATTCCTCACAAGTTTGAAAGAAAGAAGCCTAAAATATTTACTCATTTTGAAATTGTAGTACATATTTCTGCAGAGCCAGAAGTTTAATATAACCACAAATTAGGAGTTCTTGGGTATGGAGAAAGGGAGCATTAAAAACAAAAAATAGCAATAGATGGAAAACAATCTCCAGGAAATCACCACAGGAGACTCTCGTATCACAAAGAACATTCCAGGTGACGCTGCAAGCCCCAGGTCATCTGCCCAAGAAGGGGGCCTCTACAAAAGCAAGTTCAACATCCATCAAGAAGTCATGACCTAGGGGCGCCTGGGTGGCTCAGTCGTTAAGTGTCTGCCTTTGGCTCAGGTCATGGTCCCAGGGTCCTGGGATCGAGCCCCGCATCGGGCTCCCTGCTCAGCGGGAAGCCTGCTTTCCCCTCTCCCATTCCCCCTGCTTGTGTTCCCTCTCTCGCTGTGTCTCTCTCTGTCAAATAAATAAAATCTTTAAAAAAAAAAAAGTCATGACCTACTTGCTATCCTGGTCCATGGACAGTCCAGACCCCTGCTCCACTAGTTTGGTTAGGTTCACTATTTCCTCTTTCAGGGCAAGGATCATCTCCTTTGCCTTCTGCTCTTTGTCATAGGCTGAGTCCACCATCTTCCAGGCCTTTTCGATTTCCTATATGGGCCACGGGACATCAGTGAGAAAAACCAAACTAGGATCCAGATGCAAGATAAACTGAGCAAATAGAATAATAAAACAACTCCAATATAGTAGTCATTTATGGGGAAAGAAGGTTACATATTATACATTACGCATTCCGTTTATATTGACTTACTGAATTGCTCAACATGAGCTAGTGGATCCTGAACAGCAGCTTTAGGGAGTTCCTGGCTCACATCCTGCAAGGGCTGCTGTAACTAGGGGGATATTTCTGATGTTGAGATAGGTTTACAAAATTAAAATTAAATTTAAATTTAAATTTAAATTAAAAAGGAAAGTTTATGTGCTTTCCAAGCCCAGATATTTTTGGAGGAAAAAAAAAAAAAGATCAGGAGTGGCCTTGGATCCAAGCCCTGAATGTGAAGGTCCTCATAGATCCCAAATTAAAAAAAAAAATCTGTTTTGTCCTCAGGTCCCAAGTAAGTGGTCCTGGATGGCGATGTTGGCTTTAGAACAATTCAGAGCAAGGTGGTCTTTGCTGTCATGTAATTGCACACAACAGCCTTGGTCATTCCCATTCCAGAAACCCACGCCCAGGCCTTCGGGGAGGGGGAAAACAAAGTCCCTCGCTGGGAGTGGAAACAACTCAAGCATTTTGGGCTTTCTTGCTGTTATGAAATGCAATCTGGAATATTAACATAACTACTTAGAAGGGAATTACAGCGTTCAGATAAGCGAACAAAGCATAGTAAGTGTTGCAACAGCCTTGAGTTTTCTTGCAAAGTTTTCTTGCAAAATTTTGTCCAGTGGAATGTGAGTCCTTTCTATAGGTAAGAACCTATAAACTCAAGGTGACAATACTCCACTTTCCTGTTGACAAGGCATAAAATGAGTGGAAGAGAGGATTTCCATAAATTCATGCCCACTCTTACGTTAGAGAGAGAGAGGGGAGTCTTGGGTAACTTCACATAATTTAGTGATTCAAAACAATTATGGGGTATTTTTTTTTTTTTTGTAGCAACCATATGTACTATTTTCAGCAAAACAAATGAAGGATATTTAAGTGAAAACGTGATTATATGAAGCTTTGTCCCAATCAATCACCAATTATATTTTAATCTGTTCGCGACTTCCATTTCCAGTTTTTTAATTTACAATAAAAATGGTTTCTTTCTCATCATAAGAAGAATTAAAGCCTTCTTTTATTGGTTTTTCGGCAAAAAGAAGAAAATGACGATGGAGAGAAAATGGCACTTTAAAAAAGGTCATTTCTAAGAAAACAGATGTCATAACTTGCACTGGTCTTGGAAATTCATTTAAATTGGGTGATGTTTTATTGTATGATATGAAGGGACTTATCTAAAAATGTTCATGAGTTATTTCTCATCACTAGGGTTTTAATTATAAATTAAAATCTCTTAACCTTTTATCACCCTGAGGTAAACAAGTAACATTTACATTTTACCCTCAAAATAATGCAACACACTTGAGAGTGAAAAAATAAAGGGTAAAACGGAGCCATACTTTCTCAATATCCCCCAGACTGAATCCCTGGTCTCCCATTATGAGGAACTGGGAGGATTAAGGAGGAAGGAAGATCATGAAAATTACTATCCAGGAATTCTCAAGGTAATTTCCCCCAAAGCAGTGGGAAGAGCAAAAACATGAAAACATCCTTTTAAAAAAATCCTTAACAAGCTATCATCATGAGATATCTAATTACTCATCTTGTATCAAACAAGACATACCGAGGTCCCTAATATTACACCTACTTACCTCTAATTCTTTTTGCTAACCCAGTATTTCTTAGAAACCCAAGCCAGTAAGGTTCTACATTATTTTCTGCATAGTGAAATTCACCCAGGTTAATTATTTCCTTTGAAAATGAACATTATTCCCTAGGCTTAATGAATATATAAATCATGTAAATTTTTACTTAATAACTCATTTACTACCAGCCTAGAGCTGCCAATATAAGGCAAGAAAGACGTTTTAAATATAGCATGCGTTTATGGCCCCTCTGCCTCGGTTTTTTTCTACAAGATCACGGACCTTCTTCAGGGATGCAATGGTGGTCTGATCATCCTGGGAGAGCTTCAGGGCAGTGGCGACCTTCGCGGAATTAACCACAATCTCTGCATTTAGCTCTCTGCATTTGGCCATCAGACGCTTTTCATTGTCGTAAGACTTTTTCATGACAGCATGAAGCTTCTCATATTCTATTCTAAATTTCTCCAGACTTTTGTCCCCTGAAAGTTCATTGAGAACCTCCTGAAAATCCCTTTCCATTTCTTCAAATGCAGTTTCTTCCAGCGCTAGTTTGTCACTCTTTTCCTGTACAAAAGATCAGGAAGGGGAATGAGTATTGCAACGTGTATACCATTCCTATTCAGGGGTTGCTGTTATTAGCTATAAAGACCTTCACCAACCCAAAATAAAAGGCCACTGACAAGACTATATGATGGAAAGACATCTTGTTCATCCCCTGATGCACGTATATATGTATACATGTGCCTTAGGGTAATAATATTTATAATATAATGATAATATATTATATCTATATAATAATAATATTTCCTACCACACGGTGTCAAAGAGCAGATTAAATAGGATCATTCATGTTAAACACTTGGCCACGTGCCTGGCAAACAGGAAGCACCCAATAAATTTTTATAGCTCTTATGATTATGCCAAGCCCTGATTTGTCTTCACTTCATTCTGCTTCTTACTGCCCCAGGGAATGCAGAGATAAGCCATGGCATCTCATGGTCAGTTATAAGGAGATTTTGGTGTCGATACCATGAAATCACACATACTCACAATGAACCCCATCTGAAATATGGAATAGTCTCCTAAAAGATATTCCATCTTTTTTATCTCTTAAAATAAATAGGTGAGGTCACCTCCACAAGTATATTGAGATACCCCTGGTGCCATGCTCACAGGCCTTCTCCAGATTCGCTTCCTATGCTCAGCTAGACAACAAATTATTTTTTTTAAAAAGCCCAGACGGGGCGCCTGGGTGGCTCAGTCGTTGAGCGTCTGCCTTCGGCTCAGGTCATGATCCCGGGGTCCTGGGATCGAGTCCCACATCGGGCTCCTTGCTCGGCGGGAGGCCTGCTTCTCCCTCTCCCACTCCCCCTGCTTGTGTTCCTGCTCTCACTGTCTCTCTCTCTCTGTCAAATAAATAAATAAAAATCTTTAAAAAAAAAAAATAAAAAAAAATAAATAAATAAAAAGCCCAGACGTACAAACGTAATTCAAACATATGACTTAGAGGAGAACCCGGGACTCAGTTATACAAGAATTCTCATTTCTTTAGTGTTAAGGGTTGAATCTGTCCCCCAGAAAGGTATGTAGAAGTTCTACCCCCAGTACTGTAAATGTGACTTTGTTTGGAAGTAGAGTCATTATATACATATATCTAATCAGCTAACTTGAGGTCATACTGGAGTAGGATGGGCCCTAAGCCAATAGGACTGCTGGCCTTATAAAAAGAGGGAAAAGTGTAACTGTGTAGTGATGGATGTCTAAATTTATTGTGGTAATCATTTTGCAATACACACACACATAATGTGTGTGTATATAACAAATCATTATGTTGTACACCTAAAACTAATACAATGTCACATGTCAATTATATCTCAATTTAAAAAAAAAAAGTAGAGGGGTGGGATTTGGACAGAAACACAAACACAGGAAAACACCATGCAAAGACAGACACAGGGATTAGACTGAGGCAGCTGTAAGCCAAGGAAAGATAAGGATGGCTGGCCACGGTCAGAAGCCAGGAAGAGGCAAGGAAGGGTTTTTACTTAGAGTCTCAGAGGAAGCAGGGTCCTGTCAACACTCTGATTGCAGACTTTTAGTCTCCAGAATTGAGAGATGATAAATCTCAACCGTTTAAAGCCACCGGGTTTACAGCACTCTGTTATGGCTTGCCTAGCAGACTAACACACCTTCTTCTTGTTGGACACGGCACAATAATAACAAAGAATGGGGATGGTTAATATACTCATGTATTTATTCAGCAAATGTTTATTGAACATTTGCTATGTGTAAGTTGGCATGAGGGAGCCTGCAGGAGGCAGTAAGGTAAGGAATAAACAGCCCTCCCACAGGGAATTTCGACATTAATAGCTGATGGGGTATGTTTTCCAATAATGGAAGTAAGGAATTTGATACCTGCCATAAAATGGATTCAAAATTCTACAAGGGACCTATAGGAAAATGGAAACTACTCCCAGCAGCAAGAATGAAAGCAAATTTCCTAAAGGAGGTGGTATTTGAGCAGGCCCAGAAGGGAAAGCGAAACGTTCACGGGTGAATATGGAGAGAAAAGGTATGCCTGGCCCACTGCAAAGCTTGAACAAATGCTCAGGGCCCAGCAGTATCCAGGATTTGAGATTGGTTAAGAAGCTCACGTTGGCTAAAGTGTAAGGAGTATGACAGGGAGAAGAAAAGAGAAGACTAGATAGGGAGTTAAGGACAGACTAGAGGCCTTGAGTGGAATTCTAAGGGCTATGGAGTGAATTAATCTGTAGGCCACACAGACCCACTCAAGACTTTGGAACTGATAAGGTTTGAAAGGCCTTATTTATGTATGCAACATTATGCTTTGGTACTCTACCCTAAAAAGAGCTTCAACATCAACACTCTATCGCTAATCAAAGAAATCAACTGAGATGATTTCTCTAATCCCCCAAAGAAAGTAAAATTTAAATACACTCTGCAGATTTAGGGTAAGCAATCTTGTTTACCTTCCCCCTTGACGAGCCCATCTTGCCCAATATAGAGAAAGTCTACATATTTTGGGTTTTCAAAAACACTTGTACTGCTCATTTCCAAAGATGACACCCAAGCAAAAGAATCCACATCTTAAAATAGATGTGGAGTAACAAGCATATCTATAACATTTTGCATAACAACATTACTGCTAATGTTAAACTCAACAGAGGTTTTCTTCCCGACTAAAAGCAGCTTATTGCCAACATCACAATACAGCAATTCCACAAAGGAGAGAAAAATCGTATTAAGAAAATATGGTGCTTCTGCTGCCCTGTGTTTTCCCCTTGTTGATGCTAAACATCAGGACACACCAAAATGTATCATGGCAATGTTCTCAATTCCATCCCTGTAAATGGTATTAATGTCAACACTTGATCACTAGCCTAATGATTTGTTTGCTGACTAGGTTTTCCCTGTACACCTGGCACTTAGCACAGGAATGGAAAAATATCAAAGAAAGCAAAGTTTTTAAAAAGTACTTTTATGAACAGATTTGTTCACATTGTCATTTTAAAAACATATCGCTACTAAAAGCACAGCAAAAATAGTCTCTGAGCTGTGACCAGTAACCAGTTGGTGTCTACACTCTCAGAGCATATAATGGTATCTGTTTTGGAAGCACCATTTTAACATGAACCAGTCAGAAAAGAGCTGTGATGTTCCTTCATTCAATACCTATCTTTTGAGGGTTTACTATCTGCCAGGCACTGTTCTAGGTGCTGGGAATGCCAATCAGTGGGAAAATGACAAGGAAAAAGGACAGGAGAGCTGCAGTGATAAATGAGGCCAGAGTGTTAATGGAGACTTGTGAAAGCAGAGGTAAGGAAAACCTGGCTGACATCAAGCGAGAAGAAAAATAGAAAAAGGGAAGAAATGAGAGGAGATCATGAAGGGGAAGGGAGACCAGGAAATAATTTGTTCATGGTGTTGGTATCTGGGGCTTATGTGTGGAGAACAAAGAAGAATGAAATGAACCAAGATGACCAGCGAGGGAGAAAAGGAGGGAATGCTCAAAAGCAAATAAAGGGACAAATAAAGGAGAGCTAGAAGGCACAGGAGGAGGAGATGGGGAGGAAAGGGACATGAACAAGTGAGGGTCACGGGGTGAGTATGGTGGACACCACTGTGTGGATGTGAGAGGGACATGAGAGTGAGGAGCCCAGGAGTGAAGAAGAGGAGGGTGGGAAGGGGATTGTATGCTAAGGGAAGGAGGGAGCTTTGCCCACAGGAAGATGGAGCTTATAAGGGGAGACTAGATGTGGAGGAGGAGATGGAATGATGAGGGATGTGAATGGTGTAGAGGAGGTAGAAGGAAGTAGAATAGAATGGGAGGGTGATGGTGATGAGAGAAGCGGGGATGAGGCTGGTTTCGTGGGCACACAAACTGTGAGGATGCACAGGGCCCCTTGCTCAATAAGCCCCACCCTTGGTTTAAGAATTTGAAATTCTTAATAATTTGTTAACAAGGGGCTCTGCATTTTCATTTTTCATTGAGCCCCACCAATTATGTAACGGACCCTGGTTGGGACTGACCCTGTGACAGGTGACAGGTGACAGATGAGATGAGGGAGGACTCTGATGGGGTGATGGAGGAATAGGGTAGGACCATGGTGAATGGGGACTGTGACCAGCAAGTGATGACAGGGACTCGAGATAGTCCAAATTACAAATGAGGGTGCTAATGGACAAAGGGTCAATAAAGGGCTGCAGAAATGACCCCTCATCAGTGAGGCTAAAGATGGGGTATACTGCAAAGTGCAGGGAGTGAATGACGCTACAAGATTTTAACACAGTGATCAATGACGACACAGGGCATTGGTGATGGGTGAAGGGCTTAATGGAGACGTGTCACAGCAGGTGATCAGATGATAGGGAATAGTGGTGTGACAGGTGGACAAGGATCAGTGAATAAGGGTGACAGTGGGTATCTATGAAGCCTTCCTCCAGGTTCCCCCAGTCAGTGTGTATCTCTCCTGTGGTATCACCTTATGGCTCAAAATCTAGGCGTGGGTGCCTGTCATGTGCGAGTCTGGAAACTCATGAATTTCATACTATGTTTAACACAGCGCCAATTTTAAGACTGGGGGTGGGGTGTGTTTACCCAATTGAAGGAGAGACAGGAGGTAAAGGGGCCAGAACCATCGAGACAGAGGGATGGGGTGAGGCTGCGGGTGGGGATAAGATGTTGATGGCGGGAATGTCGGAATCAGTGGACGCAACAGGGGATAAGTCGACAGTAGGAGAGGGACGATGGGGAGGAGTTGAGCGAGAAACGACAGAGAGAGGGGCACTGACTCCTGACCTCGGCCATCCTGACGCTCTCTGGGGGTGGCCTCAGAGGCTGCTGTGGTGATCGCGGAAACTGGGCCCGAGTCTGAGGAAGGGGCTGTGCACTTCCCCCAGCGTCTAAAAGGGCGCCACGTTATTTGTATCCAGCGCAGGGGGCGGGCAGAAACCCAGTGCTCGGCGCGTCCTCCCGTCGCCTGGCAACCGCCGCGCCCTCTGGGGCAACTGGAGGAAGACCGAAAGGGGCGGGGCCTCAGGGGCGGGCGCTTGGGCAGTGTCCCTTAGAGGCATATGCAAATATCCCTGAATGGGGCGGGACCAAGGAGGCGAAGGGGCGGGGCCTCTGAGAGGCTAGGCGGAATCCCAAGGTGTGCAAGAGGTGCGGGGGAGAGAGGGCGGTGGGGCAGAGGGCGGTGGGGCAGAGCCCGGAGGCCGGTAGGGCCTGCGGAGGACTAACGCTTAGATGGAAATGTGGATCAAAGGCTTCTAGAAGGACTGGCAGCCACCCTTTGCTCTCCGTGACAAAGATTCGGTGGCGGGAACAAGAAATAATCTCAGTTCGAGTCAATTTAACTCTAATGAAGCAGCTACTGTGTGCAAGACACGGAGGGGAAAGTAAGGTAGAGAAAACACAGACCCTGCTGTCAAAGGGTTTAGTCACCAGTGGTGAGAAAAATAGGGTGCAGCGCTCGAAACACCCTAGGAAAACGGATGTGGAGCCACATTGTGAAAAGCTACCTTTCATCTGGGGCTCCTTTCTCAAGACCGCTTCTTCTCCCTCTCCTCCACCATCCCCTTTAGCCTTCAGGTACAGAGAGTTGGAGTAAACAACTTGGTTCATGAAATGTGCAAGACCCCTCTCTTGTTTTATCTTTTCCCTTTATCCCCATCCTTACTCCCATCTCTCCTCAGTCCCATAGCTATTCAGGCTACTGTGCATGGATATGTATTTTTGAAAAGTGTACACACTTTTATTAGTGTATTTTTTAAATGTTTGATAATGATATTGGACTTAGGGATCATCTTATTTTCTACTTTTTTTCACTCCATATTCTTTTTCTGGATCTGTCCTTTTGCAGTTGGTATTGCAATCCTAGTTCATCACTTCTGATTGCTGCATAGCATTCCATATTGGACATCCACACATGTGACTTCCATTCCCCAAATGGACACCAAGGCTACCTCCATCTCTCCCAATACCACGAACAATGCAGCGATAATAATCATCCTTGCGCCTGGTCTTTTATGGACCTATGTGCAACTCCTAGGAAATATATGCCTACGAATGAGACTGATAAAGTTACAGGGGATGCACAGGGCCATTGCATTGGGTTATGCAATTTGTCCTGTACAAAGACATCCAGCCATGGGGCGTGTGAGGTTAGAACACAGTCCCTACTCTTTCCTATGTCATGTGCCCTGCTGAAGGAAGATGTGCCCTTTTCTTCCCATAAAAGCTCTATCAAGTAATGAACTTAGAAGGTTACAACCATCCAGAGGGTATGCCTTTTTCAAATTCATCTGCCTAGTGGTGGAAACTATTCTCCAATGGCACAAAGGTGCCTAGTCGCCCAGAAAAAGCCCTGGGCTTGCATCACCAAGTACTGCCGGATTGCACCCCAGAATTACTGCCCTATACTATGCCCCACTGCATAGCCTTGTCCCCCACTCCCAGCCTTGCCAGCACATGGTAGTTTGTTTATTCATAAACACTCACATAGTGTTTACTAAGTGTCAGATACTGTTCTAAGTGCCTTGCAAAACCTGACTCATCTAATTAGCCAATTTGATAAATTCCGTCAATTATCATGAAAGTAGTGTCAACATATTTTTGTTTTACTTTGCATCTCTCTCACTACTAGTGAAATTGAACATTTCTTCATACATCTATAAGCCACTTGGGGTCCCCTTCTGTGAAGTGTCTATTTATAGCCTTTGTCTATTTTTCAATTGCTCTTTTTCTTTTTGATTTGATTTGCAAGAGGTCTTTGTAAAGTCTGGACATTAATCTGCTTTCAAAGACTGGAAACTTTGCTTGTAATGTCCTTTGTAAGACAATAATCCTTCATTTTGTAGTCCTTCATCTTTTTTTTTTTTTTAATGCTCTTTCAGATGATTTAGCAAGTCTTTCTCAACTCTCCCCGAGGTCATAAAGGTATTCTCTGTCATTTTCTTCCATTAGTTTCATAGTTTTATTTTTTAGCATTCAGTTCTTGAGTCCATTTGGAGTTCACTTTTGCATACGGTGTGAGATAAGGATCCAATTTTTTTTTCTCAATGGAACATGCCCATTTTCAGCATCTCGGTTCCCACATATAGATGGGTCTGTTCTGATCTCTCTGGTTTGCTCCTGTGCCAGTACCACAAGGTTTTATTATGATGGTTTTGCAGCCAGTCATCATGACTGAAGGCATGATTGAAGTCCCCCACCCCTACTTCTGTCAAGACTGCATTGGCTTCTCGTGAACCTCCATCGCCCCTATAATTTTCAGGATGCTTTTCAAGTTCCTCATGAGAAATCTTAATTGGAACATTACTGAATTTATGAAAGAACTTGGGGAAGATTCACATTTGCACAATTATATCTCATTCATGAACAGAGACTGTATATCTGGTAGACAAACATGACATAATATGGCTGAGGCATAATGCGCAGGGAGGTGATGGGAGAGGTGGCAGATGAAGCTGGAGAAGCAGGCTGAACCAAACTGCAAGCAAAGCTAAGAGAAATGAGGTGAACATAGGACAGGCAACACGACTCGGGCTGCTTTGTGTGTTTACAGGAGACCTGATCGTACACTGGGACTATCAGGTTGTGGGGACCACCGTGATCTAGAGAGACTCCATAACATTCCTGAAGGTACATAACAACAGAGAAAGATTTAGAGGGCCCTGGCCACCTATATCTTGTACTGGAGTCTGTTGTGGTGCTATATGTCTTCCCATTTCCCAAGAATCCCCTGAAGGATTATTTTACAAGCAGACAGCCTGCCAAGGTGACAGAAATTCAATCCAGAAAACACTTTTTTTTAAGCACTGGCTACATTGTAGGTACAAGGCTGGCCACAGGAACCACAGAGCTGACTAAAACAGAGACACTGCCTTTTGCATTCACAGTCTGGCTTTGGGGGAAAGAGAGAAAGGAAAATCTGCAATTAATTTTAACACTATATGATGGTCTAGATGGTCTAGAACATGCCATGTCACCAGCGAGCACTATGGGTGCTCTGGCAACCTAGATACTGATACGTGAGAGCCGCACTTACAATATGAGGACAAAAAGACCAGAACAAAGGAAATCAGGGATCCACGGGAGATGGAAAGGAACATGACACGCTGAACTCACAGGGAAGAGCTGCAGGTGGACATCAACTTGGATGGCTGAATGGATGACAGGATGGGTGGTTGGACAAATTAATTTATGCTGATGAAAGAAAGTGCTTCATTTCCAATTTTCCAGATTACTGAGGCCCCTGCTCCCCTTTGTTGTTGTAATAAAAAGGGGCACTAGGTGGCATCATACTACCAAAAGTCCTCACCTTTTAAAGTCTCAAGGAGAAACAGCCCACCAAGATTGAGTCAGCCCCTAATTTTAGACAAGAGTGCTTCTATCAATTCCATTTCTCATTACATCCACTTAATTTATTTATTGAGCATCTACTATATGCCCAGCCTATGCTGCATACTGTGGAGAATATAAAAGGAGCTGAAGAAAGGATCTCGTCCTATGGGAGCATAAGGAGAAGCAAAACATGTATGGCACCCCTCCCCCACACAAAAAAATATTAAACCAGTCCAAGGCCGGATGCGGTAAGCACTGAAATGAGGATGTCGGAATATAATATCAAGGGTAATCTGGCCCCTTTGACTTTCTGGTGCCTTCTCCCACAGCTCACTTCTTACCCCAATGGCTTCTTTCAATTCCTTGTATATGTCATGTTCTTTCCCACTGCTTGGAGTTCACAGAGACTGATCTTTCTGTCTGGTATACTCAAGCCTCCCTCTTCACCTGGTTGACTCCCATTCACCCTTCCTTCAGACCTCACTTTCTCAGGGAGATCTTTTGTGACCAGCCCTCAACACCAGATTACCTTTATAAGTATCATGTTTTCTACTTCTTGGACCCTCCCACAATGGTAATTAATCATGTATTCACAGAAATCGTTGCTTAATATCCATCTTCTCTACTAGACTATCAAACAACAAGAAGACAAAGATCATTTATATCTTGTTCAGCCCTATCTCCATTAGTATTACAGGCTGAACTATGTCCCCCTAAAATTCATATGTTGAAGCCCTAACCCTCACTTACCTCAGAATGTGACTATATTTGGAGATGGGGCCTTTAAAGAGGTGATTGAGTAAAAATAAGGCCATCAGAGTGGGCTGAAAACCATCTAAATTGTGTCCTTATAAAAAGGAAATTTGGACCACAAAGAGACACCAGGGATTCATGTACACAGAGGAAAAGATATAGTGAGAAGGCCATCTGCAAGCCACGCAGAGAAACCAGACCCACTGACACCTTGATCTTGGTCTCCTAGCCTCCAGAACTGTGAGCAAATAAATTTCTTGTTGTTTAAGCCACCCAGTCAGTGTTACTTTATTATGGCAGCCCAGCAAACTAATATAAATGACCATCACTCCTCTCAGTTTATAACTATTGAATGTCTATTGAAGTGACTAAGTGAATGTCTATTGAATGAATTCTAAAATAAGGAAGAACAGTGAAGGATGGCATATTAGGAAAAGCTACATGGTAGATATGGTTCTTGAACTTGACCTTAAGTGATACAGATGGATTAGAGATATGGAAGAAAATAGAAGGAATCCCAAGTATGGGAAGGAGCATTGGGCAGGTAACAAGACAAGAATGCAAAAATCCTGCTACAGGGAGGGTGGGGTCCCTCTCAGGGGCCAGTGACACTAATGTTGATAAGAGGGTGTGGGTGAATGCAGAGAAGTGGCTGCAAACGCAAAGACCAGGGACAGCCAAGGACACACCCATTCGCTCTATCCCATAACTTGAATAAATGATCATGAACTGTAATATCTCTGCAAAGCTCTTTGTTTAAACCTGGATGTAAGTGCCTCCCACGGTATCCTCCCAGGATTTCTAAGCTATGCGTTGTGACTCATTAATAAGGACCACATTATATACATAGCGCTCACCTCCTCCGTAGCACCCAGTGAGGATATAAAGTGAAACTCCAGAAAAGCAGAAAGAAACACTGAGATGTGGTTCTACATGGAAATTCCCAGCCTGCAATGCAAAGCAACTGTGTCCTAAAGGAAACCTACTCCTCTAAGGGATCAGACAGGTCCTGGAGGCAATTTAGAGGGGAGTCCTCACAGCCCACAACCCCCTTTTCTAAGACTAGTAACTCCCACCAGGAAGTATGTTCCTCCCGGAAGCCAAAATGTTGTAGATGGCCCTATCCGACTCCCTGGGGCCATAGGGGAAAGCGTCGGGGTGGAGACCTGACCCACATGAGGTCAATTCCATTATTTTTCCTGGGGATCTATAATTGGGGTCAAGAGTTGCAAGCCACTCATTGCTGGGGCCTGGAACTGAGCATGTGAAGCCTGGGAGAGGCATAGAAAGGTAGGCTGTGTAGAGGGAAGAATAACGCAAATGAACGTGGAGGGGAATCCACGGGCCCAAGAGAAGAAGAGAGAGTCGGGTAAGGGGGCCTACTTGGTGGTCGATGCCTCTTCAGAGCCTGGCAACAATCCTGAGGAGGCCCGGCCACACCTACACTCTTGAGTTCTGCCAGATACGACCTCCTAACAAATTCACCTCATTTCTTTAAGCTAGTTAGTTTCCATTGCTTATACCCCCCGAAAACCCAAAAGCCCTGACCAACACAAATGCTGTTTATGCGGGCATTCTTGTGACGTTGCTTGAATTTAGTATCCATGAAATCTAAAAACTGTATTTGGGGCCCCAGACAAGAGGGAAGAAACTGCTCCAGTCATCATATCTAACATTTCTCCTCCAGGCTGTTGAGAAGATTAAAAGCCCATGTGTTGCCGAAAATTGTTAGCATTTATCAGCCGACCCCCTGCTCACCTTGGATGACAGAACAGAGTCCCAGCTAGCCGGTGCTCTCCAAAACTGCGCGGGCCATATTTTAGTCCTTTAATCCGCTCTTTTTCCAGCCTGCTGCAGACCTAACTCCACAGAACATTTGTTGAGCATTTGACAGCCATTCCCAAAGGGTCTCCATACAAACTCGCCTCTTGATACCAGAGGAGGCGACAAAGCTCAGGCAGATTTATCAGGAAGATTGAAGGATTGGCCATGGGGTAGGAGCCGTGGGCGATCTGCCCCTACAGGAGATCATTCTTACCAGAAGGGGATGATAGTGTCACAACCACGCTGTCATCCAAGCTGCCTTGCATTTTCTTGGCTGAACAGCAACCATGCTTCTTCCAGTCAGACTGCTGTGGGGTCTCTGGTTCATTCAGTTGGTGCTCTTGCCAGAGAGGCCAGGCCAAGATGGCAGTTTGATGCCTTCCGAGAGCCAGCGAGGACTTTCGCAAACGAACTGGCTAACCAGATTAGTTACAAAGACTGAGGAGCTCCATACAACCTGTTCCCACTACAAATGAATAATTAAATTGAAGAAATAAATGAGTGAATAAATAATTTTTCAAAAAGTCCAAGCACAATCCCTTTGATGATGGGCCAATGCTCTTATGTCTGCTCTTCCCTGAAAACACCTCTAGACTTTACATATGCTGGTCCCTTTTCAGGAACATCCTACGTCTCCTTCTTTGTCCAGTTAGCCTTTTCAAAACTCAGCGCAGTGTCACCTCCTCCAAGAAGTCTTCCCTAGTTAGGTACGCTTCCTCTGTGTTGCTAGAAAACCTCGGTGTCACTGTCAATACACAATATTGTAACCATGTGTTTATTTCTGTCTTTCCCACCAGACTAGAAGGACCAGTTTTTTCTTTAAATATATCTACGGTGCTGACCCAGAACTGAAAATAGAAAGTTTGATGAAGAAAGGAAAAACACAATTCGCTTATACACTCAGGGACACAGCAGTTACTTTTAGGAGTGCCTAGTGACTAAGGGAAGTTAAAAGCCATTGGAACACAAACATTTGAGATCCTAAGGTAGTTAACCAAAATCATCTCCAGGTACACACCCAGGTCCCCCCAGCAGAAGTATTAAGGATTACAGTAAAATCCATTTATCTCCTTTCTTTCCCTATCCTTGATACAAGGGCCAAAGTTTGAACCAAATCTTTTTTCTTACCCACAGGGCCAGATGCACAGTAGGTACTCGATGGAAGTTGACAACTCACTTTTCACAGCAGAAGATAAGCATCTATAAAATGAAACTATTTGTTATGTTAAAGGAATAAACTCTCCTTTCTACCCTGTGAGTAGGTTTCTTTCTTTCCAATCTCTGCTGCCAGATCTACTGAATAATTTCAGCTGCAGATCATGACTGCTGAGCATCTACTGTGAACAGGTGTTCTCAGAGGCAACAATGGGAGGGAGGCAAAAAGCCTCGAGCCCTTCCTCCCACCCCCCAAGGAGCTTGAAACCCAGTTGAAGCTGAGTGGGACCATTCGAACCTCCACGACAGCAGAGACCAGTCTAAATTGACATTGTATTTTTAGACTCTAGTACCAGAGTCTGCCAACTTTTTCTGTAAAGGACCAGAGTAAGAAATACTGCGGGCTTCATAGGCCATGTGGTCTCTGTGCTCAATTCTGCTAGTGTTAGTGCGGAGGCAGCCGCAGACAGTACAGAAATGAACGGGCATGGTTTTGATCCAGTAAAACTGCATTTACAGAGATAGGTGGCACTCCGGAGTTGGCCTGCCAGCCATCGTTTGCCAACTCCTGATTTAGCACAATGCCCGGCATGTAGTAGTTGCTCAAATATTTATTGAATTAATAAATGGGTAAATGAATGAGTAAGTGGACAAGTAAAGGCAGGTTTTTTCTTAGGATTACAGCATGGTGATTTTAAAGTCCCAGTGTAGGGCGCCTGGGTGGCTCGGCTGAGCGTCTGCCTTCGGCTCAGGTCATGATCCCAGAGTTCTAGGATCGAGCCCCACATCAGGCTCCCTGCTCAGTGGGGAGTCTGCTTCTCCCTCTCCCTCTACTCTTCCCCTGCTCGTGCGTGCTCTCTCTCTCTCTCTCTCTCAAATGAATAAAATCTTAAAAAAAAAAAAAAAGTCGGGCGCCTGGGTGGCTCAGTTGGTTAAGCGACTGCCTTCGGCTCAGGTCATGATCCTGGAGTCCCTGGATCGAGTCCCGCATCGGGCTCCCTGCTCGGCAGGGAGTCTGCTTCTCCCTCTGACCCTCCTCCCTCTCATGCTCTCTGTCTCTCATTCTCTCTGTCTCAAATAAATAAATAAAATCTTAAAAAAAAAAAAAAGTCACAGTGTACCATCTTTAGACATTAAGTACAGGGAGAGCAATGCATACCTACAGACCGGAAACAAGTTTGATAGAAATTATCTGACAGTTTTCCCCACTCCAAGTGCTGTGTGTGGTTGGAAATTTGACATGTATAAACCACTAACAGCTTTCATAACAGAAATGTGAGCTAGAAGAGTGCTTTAAAGAAGCATTTTTGGGGGCGCCTGGCTGGCTTAGTCAGGGGAGGATGTGACTCTTGATCTTGGGGTTGTGAGTTCAAGTCCCACAGTGGTGTAGATGGAGTTTACTAAAGAATAAAAATCTTTTTTTTTTTTTTCAAGTAGGCTCCATGGCCAGCATGGAGCCCAGTTGCAGGGCTTGAACTCATGACCCTGAGATCAAGACCTGAGCTGAGATCAAGAGTCGGATGCTTAACTGACTGAGCCACCCAGGCATGCCAAGAATAAAAATCTTTAAAAAAATTAAAAAATAAAAAATCTTTTTTTTCTCCTACTCTGGATCATGACTCATAGTAAACTGTGGCCTGCATTTTTATTTTCAAAAAAGGGTAAGAGATGGGTAGAGAAAGAAGAGGGAATATATCAGAGTATCTCACGTGTAGTAAGCATAAGGATTATTTTTAAGGAATCTGTCTTTCAATTATAACACACTTTTATGTGTGAGCATATTGGGTTCTGAGGTAGAGTGTATTTTCAAAAACATTTGAAAAACATTTTAACCATTGTAATCTCATTCTTGGGGAAATTCGGTGTAGTTGTACACTTGAAGGGGATTTACTTTGAACAGAAAGGTATAGCATAGGAGTTCAGGTCAAGATTCTAGAGCCAAAGTGCCTGGTTCAAATCCTGGCTCCGCCACTTATTAGCTGTGTGACCTCAAGCAAGTTACTGAGGCTCTCTGGGCCTCATTTTCTCCATCTGTTACATGGGAATGCTAATGATACCTTCTGTGTGGGGTTATTATGAGAATTAAATGAGTTGTTACGTGTAACGTGCTTAAAGCAATAGTATAACCACACGGTATAAGTTTTACCCGCTATGCTGTCACTAACAACAATGTGACCTTGAGTATGTGATCTAGTTTCTCTGGGTTTCACTTTTGTTGGTAAATAATCTCTAACCTGCTGGTTCCAAAATCCCTAGAAGAGGGAGGAATTCCCAGCACAGACCTTGAGGAAAGAAATAGCCAAATGTAAATCATCCGTCCTGTTCAACAGACACATCTGAGGTCTCAGCAAAGCAGCCTGTTCCAGTGAAATGCTCTGTAAGCCAACTTGTTATTGGCTCTTGAAACTGCACACAAAGGTGACGTCATGATGGCAAGAGATTGACCAAATCAAGGCAAATGCTCTTTTTTTCCTATCCATCACTCTGTTCATGACTAGCATTGGCTTCCTGTGTCTCCCATTGTCCTGTATTTTATTCCATGTACTGGGATAATCACAGCTGGGGGTGAACAGGAAATCTGTCCCCTTGTTTGTTTGGGTTTATTTCTTTAATAGTCTTGACTGTGAAGTACGGTGTGAGGCTGCTCTACACTTGGTTCGATGTCGGTCACTAGTCACCTTTCACTGTGGAATTTGAAGTGACATCTAGCACCTGAGATTATGAGAAGAATTCCATTTACCTTCACACACACACACACACACACACACACACGAGAAACAAGGCAACAGAAAAAATGGGTAAAGTTATAACTATCTACGAATGAAGAAAAAATAAAAATGGCCAATAATCATGTTCCACTCAGCCTCACTTGTAATTAAAGAAGTACACATCAACACATTGAGATATCTTTTTTACCTATAAGAGAAGCACACTAGAAGAACCTGGACGGCTCAGTCAGTTAAGCATCTGACTCTTGATTTGGGTTCAGGTCATAATCTCAGGGTTATGAGATCGAGCCCCACATCAGGCTCCAAGCTCAGCATGCAGTCTGCTTGAGATTCTTTCCCTCTCCCTCTGCTCCCCCTGCTCATGTGCTCTCTCAAATAAATAAGTAAATAAAATCTTTAAAAAAAGAGAGAAGTTTATTTCAAAAAAAAAAAAAAAAGAAAGAAAAAGAAAAACAAAAGAAGTACCCTAGTTGAAGTTAAGTAATAGGCAGGGCTGGAAAGGATGTGGGGAAACAATCATTCTCATACTTTATCAATGAGAGCCTAAATTGGTGAAAACAGCTTTGGAGGATGCTTTTGCAATATGCACATCACCTTTGCCCTGACCCAAAACTATCAAAGCATTCACCTATATACAGACTTGTCAGTTGAGAAAAATAACCCCCCTATTTGTTTAAGTCTCTTGTAGTCTCAAACACATACAAAATTATAGTCAGGTATTCTATTACTTGTAACCAATCATATTCCAAATTGACAAGTTAAAAAAAAAAAAAGAGGTGAAAGAAGACATCCTTATCATCCTTATCTTGCACTAACTTGAACATGACGTTTCTAGTATTTCCTCATTAAGCATGATACTAGCTTTGGGACCAAACTCACTCTTTATTTTTATCATGCTACAGAAGTATTTAATTATATTTTGATATACTGCTGGAATTCAGTATTAATATTTTAATTAGGATTTCTGAAAGAGTATTTATAAATGAGATTAATATGTCACTTCTCTTTATTATTCCCTTTTATTAAGATTTTATTTATCTATTTATTTATTTATCTATGAGAGAGAGAGAGTGCGAGCAGGGAGAGGGCCAGCAGGAGTGGGAGAGGGAGGCAGAGAAGCAGACTCCCCGCCCAGCAGGGAGCCCAACCTGGGGCTCCATCTCAGGACCCTGAGATCATGACCTGAACCAAAACCAAGAGTCAGACACTTAACCGACTGAGCCACCCGGGTGCCCCTTCCCCTTTTTAATGAGTTATTGTTATTGGATTTTTGACTGATATATTATTACTGCCTAATAAGAAAAGAATTCCAACCATTGAGGTTTCTTGAGTGTAAATGACTAAACTTTTTATTTCTATATATTGTATTTGTACTTTCAAATTTGCCTATTCTTTTTTCACAGTGCTATTTCTATCATTTTATCTTCTTTTTATCATTTTATCTTTGTAATTATTTTGAAAATAACTATTTTATAGTCTTTTTCAAATTGTTCTATTGTGTCGAGTTAAGAGGCTAATACTCTTGTTTATTATACCTACCAATCCCATCCCTCATGTGGTGCGCTCCCTAGTTTATAATTTCGTATTATAAGCTCATCTTCAATGGGGGTTGTTTATGCTGCAAGAGATCAGAAGAAACAACTGGGTTTTGCAATCACTTCCGACAGGACCAAGGAGAGTCATCACTTTGGAACCAGCTTTGATATTCTGTGTTGACTTCAGGATACCCTCACCACATGGGTTGTGTAAACTGGGGCCTCACACCTATGCATGCCATAGCCAGCCTAGTGGTTTCCATTTCCATAGCAGACAACTTCAGTTCATCCAGAGCCCCAGACAAACCACCAACTTCCTTGCTGGGACCCTGGACAAGTGGGAGAATTCTTTTCTCCATCCTCTATTCCCTAAGATCTTCGGCAGGGTCCCAGCTGTGGGCAGGGGTCCCTGGTCCAGATCTCTGCCTTTCTAGAACCCAAGGCCTGAGTGAGTCCTCACCTCCAGTCAGCCATTTGGGCTTATTTAAAAGAAGTCAACTCTCCCGAGGTGCTTCTGAGTTCTCTCTTCTTGCCTCATCCCTAGGACTCCCCCTTTCTTCCTTTCAATCATTGCTCTTTTTTTTTCAGCTTTTGTGTGTTTGAAGCAGAGGGTCCCTAACTTCTTGGTCCCTCCTGCTCCCAGAAGCTGAATCTTTGTTCTTCCCTGTCTTTAGAGTAAGCACAAGGCACTCTGGAAACTACATGGCCGGGAGGGGGAGTATAACCTAGGCATGGTGGCTGAAGGAAGAGTTCCTGGGAGAGAAACTGCCTATTTTGAAGATCGAGTGCGCCTTAGCCAAGCCAAAAAAAAAAAAAAAAAAAGTGTGCAAGCATGGAGTGATAGTTTGGAGAAAGAGGTGGATGACGGTTGCAGGAAGAAGATAGAGCACATGTGAATATCTATGGGATGGGGGCAGGGAAAAATCCCATATCACATTCTGAGAAGCACAAGTTCCAAGAACTGCACGGACTTTGGTGTAGGACGCGTAGTGAGATATGAGGTTGGTGAGACAAGTCGAGGCCAATTCATGAACGGCCTATGTGCCAGGTTAGGATAGTGGACTCTGTGCTGAGAGCAGAGGGGAGCCAATACAGGTGACCACCAGGACACACAGAGTGAAATCATCGAGTTTAAAAGAAAGACAAATCTAATAAATGTTCTTATATAAATATACACAGCCCATGAGAAATTGCTGAAACAACTTTACACACAGGATGACAATCCCAGAGGGCATTTAAGTACTAGCCTTCACATTCCAGCATACATAACCCTGAACTCTTACCCTGAAGATTATAAGGCAGTGTAGGGGTGCTTAGGTCGGTGTCCCTACCCTCCAAGAATTTCTTCTGCTTGCTTTGGGGAGAAGGAGTACCGCACCCATACAACTTGCAGACATTCTGGCAATACACAGCTCTTTCACAAATGTTTCCCTAGATCACCCAGTCAAGAAGGAAGAATTTCCGGGCGCCAGGGTGGCTCAGTTGGTTAAGCGACTGCCTTTGGCTCAGGTCATGATCCTGGAGTCCCGGGATCGAGTCCCACATCGGGCTCCCTGCTCAGCGGGGGTTCTGCTTCTCCCTCTGACCCTCTTCCCTCTCGTGCTCTCTGTCTTTCATTCTCTCTCTCAAATAAATAAATAAAATCTTTAAAAAAAAAAAAAAAAAGAAGGAAGAATTTCCTCTGCCCCTTAAGGTCCTTCTACTAGACAGACCAAGAATCAAACTGACATGAGATAGATTTTTTAACAGGAGAAAATCAAATTTAGGTTCCTATGTAAGGGGAACCCACACAGACACGGAAATTGCAAAGACAGTGCAGCAACAGGAGCTAATGTGAGCTGAGGAGGGGGTAGGGGCCTGAGGATACAAAGGGGAGAAGACTAGTAGCAGGATGGTGAAAGGAAAAGTTTGGAAAACAAAACTTGCCTTAATATGCAGAGAAGCTTCTTAGGTAAAGAGGAATCTCTGTGAATAGCTCTCTTCCTAGTGCAGGCAGGCAGTTGAGGGGGAGGTAAAGAGCTTTTCCTGAATCTGCCCCGAGTTTGATTGCTTTTAACTCAAAATAATGTTTCTGCCAAATTGGCCCATCTGGGGGCAGCCTGCCCTTGGTCCCTACAAGCCCATTCCCCATCCCTCCCCACCAGCTCTGCCATAACTGTCCCTGATGTAAGGAAAGAGCTACGCGCAACAGCAGAAGCTTGAAAACAAGAGTAACCTGGGCCAAGAGCCAGGGGGCTCTATTTTTAGCTCTTTGTCTCACTGCCTGTTTATCTTTGAGACTCAGCCTAATGTCTTCCAGGCGAGTGTTAAAGTTACTTGGCTGCCTCCAAGAGGAAAGGAAATAGGTGATGGACCGTGTGTTCTCATAATTTCCCCAAGGTGCCCTCAGTGGCGTTTGACTCCCCCAAAGCCACTTCATGCAGGATTTATTCAAGCTGTGGCCGGCCACTTCTACCGACTGTGACACTGTAGTAGGTCTCAAGGGGAAAAGAATAGGTTATGGATTTCATAACCCATTAAGGACCACCAGGGTGGTGCGGCCGCTGTCCCTCCCGTCCTCAGCTCGCTCGCGCCTAACTTCACAGAGTGTAGTCCCACAACTGTAAACACGCTCTGGACCCTACAGCGCCCTCTACAGATGGAAGCGGGCGGTCCCCCACGCTCCTTTGTGCCGGGTTACTCCGAGAGAAAGGCAACCAAGCATCGGCTTATCGTTCAGTTTGGCGAATTATTTCAATCCATTGAAACCGCAAAAAGAGAAAAGGGCCGGCGTCGTGTCTCGATTTGTATTTCCCTCGCGAGGACAAAAGAGGTGGCCCCGGCAACTCCGCCGCTCGTAAAACGCGCCGCGGGAAAACGCACTGCCGACTGGCCGTGATTTAACCCCTTCCGTTCCGCCGGCCCAGACCGACTTTTAAGGTCGTCCTCCCCGACTCCCTGTCCACCCGCACCAGTTGACTCCGGTGGCCAGAGCCCGACTCGTCCGGTCACCCTCCAGTTCTGCTGGCCCCTCTGGAGTTTCTGGGGGTCAATCGGCCGACCTCTGCGGCGGCCCCGGCTCCGAGCTTCCGCAACCCGCCTGGTCCTCCTTAAGAAGCTTCCGCAGCCCGGGGTAGAGGCGGGTGTTTTGTTCTTATAAGGAGGAAAAAGTTTCTGTGACATCCAGGAAATGAGTAACTCCGCCGCCTTTAGGGCCGCGCTGATGGAGGCCTGGAGGCGGGAGCCGGCCGGGGTGTCGCCGCCCCCGTCCCCCTAAGTGCCCGGCAGGGCGCTCGGTCGAAGCCGCCCGCGAGCCGCGGCCTCCGGGCCCTGGGGACCCGCGCGCGCAGCCCGGCTGGCGCGGTCCCTGCCGCGAGCCGGAGCGGGACGAAGGCCAGCGTAAGTCCGGGGGCGTCCACCTCGCGTGGTGGGGGAAGAGGGGCGCGGGGCGGGGGGACCGCGGGTAGGCGGCGCTGCGCCCGCGGTGGGGGCGCGCAGCGGGGGCATGGGGAGCGCGGGCGGCTGCTCGGCCGGGGGCTGGGGTGCCTGGGGAGACCCGGCTGCGTGGTCTTCTGTGGCGCGCGTGTCCTGCGCCCCCGCGTCTCCGCTCCAGCCCCGGCCGCGGACCCCGGGGGCGCCTCGCTGCAGCCCCGCGCGGCGGGCAACGCCTCCTCCGGGCGCCCGAAGCGGGGCCGCGACGTTGTCCCTTGTGCCCCGGCGATCCGTTACTTCGGACCGTCTGAGCGGAGTGCTCGAGCAGAAAAACAGGCCGGGTCACTCGGCTCTTCGGCCAGCCTGCTTCCCCCCCTGGAAGCAGGCAGGGGAGTGCAGCTTGTTTTTTCTCGGTTTAAGGTAGTGAAGCTGTGGGGTTATGGGGGCCGGATGAAGCCTCCACAGCTTCCTCTTTCGCGACTCTTAGTGAAGGAGACCCCGCGCTGTGCAGAACTTTCTCTCGCGGCTGCACATAGTCTCTGCCGCCTGACCCTTAACCCCATCCCCACCCCTCCCCAGTGTCTCTAGCTTTCTGGCTTCCAGGTGTAGGGACTCAGAAGCCCCAGGGCCAAGCTTCCCATCCGAAATGCTCCTTTTTAAAAACCAAAATGCTGCCGAGCAGGAAGCGAAAATATTTTGCTGAGCGACTCAGGGACCGCATGTGGCCTATGGCATCCTCTGCCTGGTGTGCGAAGGAACCTTCTTCAGAACTAAAAGAGCTCCAGATACTGGCAGATCCTAGACCCCGGCCTTCGGGATCTAACTCAGTTTGAGAATCCTGTTCTATTTTGTCGTTACTCTTTTGGATTTGACCCAGGCGCTTCCCTTTTACAAACCAGTTCTGCCTCGGAGAGGCTGCCAGGTAAAGCTGACCTGAGCCTGGTGTAGTCCCAGGTCCAGGCTGGCTGTGAAAACGGCCTGGCAGACGCAGGGAGGATTGCTGCCGTTCGGCTATAACATGCTGGGCCACGTGCTCTGGAGGCCTCCTCCCAGCCTACGTGCCTAAGTGGCTTTCATTGTTTGCTAATTCCCTGTGCCGGCCACCGCTGCAGGCCAGTCTGCCCTCGGGTCTGCACTGTGGGTAACCATAAAGTGGTTAGACTGACTGCTCTCTCTGGGTGGATGGAAAGCCTTCTTCAAATGCCATACCCGCGCTCCGCAATTTTCAGAGATGCAGCCGATTCAGGCTCTGGTTTTCAGGGGGCAAGGGTCTGAACTTCTAACCCGATGCCATCATCGCAGAAGTTGTCACCTTACCAGCAATGGCTCCCAGCTCCTGCGGTGCTCAAAGGGAAACAAAGAAGAGGGTGTGGGGGCGAACTTTTTATCTGAGGGCAAGAACAGGGAAGAACTTCTGGTAGAGGCTTCTGGCAAAGTTGCCCACCGGAGAAAGTACTGTCTGGGAGAAAACTGGTTTTGGGGGCGCCTGGGTGGCTCAGTCGGTTAAGGGTCTGCCTTCTGCTCAGGTCATGATCCCCAGGGTCCTGGGCAGGGAGCCTGCTTCTCCCTCTCCCTCTGCCCCTGCATGCATGCGCGCTCTCTCTCTCAAATAAATAAAATTTTTTTTAAAAAGAAAGTAAGGAAGGAAGAAAAGAAAAAAAACTGGTTTTGTATTTTTCCCTTCTTGAACCCCCTGGGGTCAATAAGAGAAAGACAGTGGGGGATTCTGTCTGCTGGAGGGGTACACATCTCAGTGGGAGGCAGTGACCAGCAGAGCCCCTGGAAGGGTAGTGTTGGGCCACTGGAGGGCATGAGCTCAGGGCGCCCTGCCACCTCTTGGAAGGGGCGGCACTGCCAGAGGGAACTGGTCCAGAGGGGAGGGGATGGCAGAGGAAGGGGGCTCTGCAAAGCTCATCTTATGAGGGAGAAGGGCGTGAACCGGCAATAGTTGTCTCCGGGATGAGAAGCTGAGGGGGATGAGGCTGTGGCCTTCAGAAATCTCCAGGACTGTCATTTGAGAAAAGGAGAAGACTTGCTCTGTCTGACCTCAGAGACTCAGTGAGTAGGAGAAGCAGGAAGACAGGTCTTACTCAGAAGTGAGGAGTAACTTGCCAACAACTAGAACTCCTCCGTTGGCAATGCACTGCCCATCCCTGTCAGCAGAGACAGCTGGCCGTCAGCAATTAGGAAGGCCAGAGTCCCTTCAGAGGCCAAAACTGTGGCTCCATATTTGGGGCTGAGAAGTCCCCCTAGTAGGGATGATAGGTATTAGTGCAGCCTGTGGGGTTTTAACAGACTAGTGTCCTAGAGTGCTGGGGTGCTGAGGACCGGGGAACTTATTTATGACTGAGACCAGTTTATCCCAGATAGACTGATCTCAGCCTTGCAGGGGAGAGGGATATGTTTGAGAATGCCAAGGGTTGTTAATAATAACAGCCAAGGCTGTTGCTAGCATATTCCGCTCCTTATGTGAATTAGAATAAGATGTACCTCTCTGCAAGAGGATGACACCTTGGTGACATGTAGGATACCACCTTGGGGCCTCATCTTGATAGACATGGCCAAGGCACATAGCTGGACAAGTGCATGTGAGCTGGACTCATCCTCACCATATCCTGGCCAGGTGTTCTTGAGCAGTACACCACCTGTGCAACCATACACAGCAGCCATGATAACCAACCATTATTGAGGGCTTAGCATTTATTTGCCAGGCTTTTTTTTTTTTTCCCCAAAACCACTTCCCTTTCATTAAGTCATTTAATCTTCATAGGAGTCCTATGAGGTAGGCATTGTTATCCCCATATAGATGAGGAAGCTAAGGCATAGAGCAATGACGTGTTCAGGAGCCTGGAAGCTGAGTCCCAATTACTGAACATTCACAGAACAAGAAGCAGGTTAAGCTTTAAAAGCTAGTTTGGGGGGCGCCTGGGTGGCTCAGTTGGTTGAGCGTCCAACTCTTGGTTTTGGCTCAGGTCATGCTCTCGGGAGTCATGGGATCTGCCCAGTGGCGGGCTCCACACTCAGCAGGGAGTCTGCTTGGGAGCTTGGGATCCTCTCCTTCTCTCTCTCCCTCTGCCCCTTCCACTGCTTACATGCTCTCTCTCATGCTCTCTCTCTCTCATAAATGGATAAATCTTTAAAAAAACAAAAAAGAAAAAAGAAAAGAAAGCTAGTTTGGTTGGGGCCCTTGTGGAAGAAGGGAAGAGCAATTGCTTTTTTCTTTGTCAAAGGAAGAAATACCCACTCTGCTCAGATGGAAGAAAGATGGAAAATTCATCTGGCAGCAGAAAGGCGAGGAAAAAGAGCTCGCTGAGCCTAGATGGCTCATGGGAGGCCTGGCCCAAGTATCAGCTGACTTTCCTTTTTAATTGCTGGGCAGTGTGAAGTGGCAAATCCAGTTTGGGGCCTGACATGAGGGTGATGAGTAAGTGCCACCTGGGTGTGGTGCAGAGGGAAAAGGCCACAGCTACTCGGGGCCCCTGACCTAGGCAGGAAATGCCCCCAGGAGTGGAACGAGGTGGCGAGTGTCCAAACATGCTGTCCCAGCACTTCCCACCCCCCAGTCCCCATCTATTCCCTCTTCCCTTCCCTGTCCAGGCCCTGTTCACCTGTCCTTCCCAAGCTGGTTCAGGAAATCTTTCCCCAAATTCCATTTCACACCTTCGTTTATATATGATCACTTCTTTTCCGCACCATACATTTTAGCACTTAATTAGCTGGAGTTAAACATGTTACTACATACTATCTATAGACAGTATTTTAAATAAACTAGCTTCTCAGCCGATGAGGATGTCTCAAAGACTCTTGGGAAGAACCAGCTGATACCCAGCAGATTTCCCATAAAGGGTGGTATTTATGTGGATCATGTCACCTATCCCAAGTCTAGCTCTTAGCTGTTCCTACTCAGAAACCCATCTCCACAATTTTCCGAGTGGTTTGGACTTGGACAACTGAGTCACTTCGAGAAGCTCCCAGAAGTGGGTGTGCAAATTAGAATGCTAGTTTTTTTAATTTGGAAGACTTGTGACCATCACCATCATGCAGACTAGATGGTATCTGATTCCTGCGTCCTGGGCGAGCCACATGGGAATCCAAATTTCCAGGCAGCTCGTGCTTGGCAAAGCAGCACAGGGAGGGGGTTGTCTAAGAGCATGGGGCTCTCTTGACTTCTGTGGCCTGCTCATTAGTGGACAGATACCTGCCGGGTAGACCAGTACTCCAGTCAGCCTGGCTGTGTAGGTCTCCTTGGCCAGAGTCTCAGGGGCAGTGTTTACCTGATAGGATGTCTCCATTTCCTCTTGCATAACTTAGCTATTTTGATTTTACTTACTTAATTTGTTTAGTACTTTATAAGCATTAGCTCCCAGCCATGTAGAGTTTCATTTGCATAAGTTAACCACTACACCTGGGGGTAAATGCTATATGCAAATTAAGAGGACTTGGTCAGGTGGCCTGGATGGGTCAACAGTAAGCCAAGCACAGAGCAAAGAACATGGTCCCTAATCCGCACAGGTGCTTGGGGAAGTGGAAGACCCCAGACTGGCCACTTACTGCAGGCCCTGTGCGAGGCGAGCTTGCCTCGGGTCAGCTGGCCTGCCCAGATGGCCTCTCTGGATTTAAAGGGCTCTGTGTGATCTCTGTCCAGGCCCCCTCGTGGCTCATCTTTAGTAAGCCACAGTCTCCAGGTGCCTCGGCATCTTGGGCTTCGGAGTAGGGTTGACTTGGGTTGAGTCCTGGCTCCGCTGATCAGTGGATGGATGTTCTCTGTATTTGGGCAAGTGCTATGACTTTCTCAAGCCTCAGTTTCATCATAGGTAAAATGGAGATAACCACTCACAGGACACGTGTAGAAAGCACTGCGCACCGTGCCTGGCACAGACCTCTAATCTGGCTAGTATGAGCTCTTAAAGGCAGTCGAGTTCAGTCGAGGATCCACATTCTCTGTCGAATTGGGCCCCCAGCATCCCCATTCGTGCCACTGATGTCTGGCCAAAGGACAAGGCTATAGGGACCCAGACTGTCCCAGAGGCTTAGAAGGAAGGAGCTCATCTCATCTGAGCCCTTGCTGTCGTTTGTTCAGAGCTGAGGAGAAAGCTGCTAGTCCCCACCTTTCCACTTACTCTGGGGGAGGGAGAGTCAGGTTTGAGGCTGGGTCTGAACAGGCATCCATCCAGAGGGGAGAGAAGAGTGAGGTTTTCTGGGAGAGGAAGAAGGTCGCTTGGGGGTGCCTAAGAGGTCTGTAGGGCCCCCCTCACCAGTTTGGGACCTCTGATATTCCCCCTCTATCCAAGTGACCCACCCCCTGCCATCGGCTGAATGGAAGCACCTCCAGGTGACATCACTGTTGCCTATGGCAACACCTCACCTCCACCTTAAGGTAGACGGGGAGGAATAAGAACCGTCCCAACTGTAAGACACATGTTGAAGGGAGGGAGCACAGAAGGTGTGACATCCACAGGTGTGTTTCTCACGGGCTGGGCGAGGGGAAGAGGGAGGGGCTGCAGTTCAGAGGTCTAGGCTGGGAGCCAGTTGGGGGTAGGTCTCTGGGCCTTGAGCTTGGCCGAAGGACTAGAGCTCAGTGCTGAGGGCTGAAATCTTGTTTCGTTCTCTGAGCTGCAACTAGGAGCAAAGAGCATGACTCCTTACAGTAGCTTCTGACAACTTCCATAGCCCCGGGTTTCCCTTCTACAGCCTGAATCTGGTAGGGGAGAGTGGGAGGTAGGGGATCAGTGATGGGGAGATCAGGAAAATGGCTTTCCCTGCTTCTCCACCGTCACCCCCGAAGGACAGCAGGACACAAGGATGCCCATGCCCTCACTTAAGAGAGAACCTTCATTCGTTGCTTGAGTACTGGTTATGCAGGTACAATGTGCAAGGCGGTGAATGCGCTCGGGATTCATTGGCTTCGTGGAGCTTTATAATCAAAGGCACCCAGAGAGGAGGAATGTCTGGGATGTGCTGCTCCAAGGGTTGGTACCAGCTGGGAACAGAAGCGAGGTTCACAGCTCACCCCTCACCAGCTCTAGCACACCCCATAGAATTTCAAGTCGGCCTAAACGAAAGCCGCGGAATCCCTTCCTCCCCAGGAGTTCATACAGGGGTTCGGAGGCTGTGGAGATAGATCCGAGATTTGGGGAGTGGTGTTAGAGAGGACAGGCATGGGTGTCAACTGTGTCCTGCCAAGGAACAGAGTCCCACAAAGTCCGAGTGTCAGAGGCGGGAAGACAACAGGCAGACCCCCGACTCCAGGTCTCCTCCTGTGTGACTCTGTGATATTAGCAGTTGGACTCAGTTCCTCTGCCTGTTTAATGGGGATAGGAGCAGCCAGTACCAGAGAATATACAGAGCACTTTCAGATCCTCAGATGGCAGTCCTGGAAACAATACAGAGCCCACAATTTCCAGACAACTCACTTGCAGGTGAATGACATAGTGGGACACCCTGGCTGCCTGGGAGGAGGGCTCAGCTTTGGAGCTATCTTGGGCTCCTCCTACTCTCTCCCCCAGGTCATTTCCCTGAAGTGGATACAGGAGTCTCCTAACCGGTACCAAACCATAGGGAGGGCGTGGTCATAATTCTAGTCCTGCTTGTTGGTATAAAACCATGCTCATAACAAACTGTCCTCCCAGGAGCCTCTTTCAATAGCCAAGAATTCTTCAAAGCAGTCAGGGAACCTGCCTGAAGTTCATGAAAAGGTCCTTTGTTTGCTGAGACTTTGTTCCAGAGTTGGTTAAGGGGCAGGACCACAGCGAGTCTGGGCTGGAGGGGAAGAGAATGGGGGATGCCTAGGCCCTACCCCTGCTTGCCACCCCAAAATGCCCCTTTCTCCCTGATGCCTCCCGGCAAAAGGCACTGTCCAGTGTCAGAAGGGCCCTCCCTCCCTTTTCCCAACGCACTGTCCTTTCAGCTGCAAAGCCGGCTCTGACAGCTCAGCTCACACACCCAGAAGCTCCGGTGGGAGGGGCCTTGAAAGCCCATTAAGTCTGATTCCCTGCTTCGTGCCCAGATTTCACTTAAGTTGGCACCTGCCCTGCCCTAAACGGTACAGGAAAGCCCCTAGGTGCATGTAATATTTCACAGACAATCGGGTCACTGAGCAGCACAGCATGATGGGAAGATTGGAGGCTTGAAAGTCAGTCCTGAGTTCGAATCCCGGCGCTGATAATGAGTGAGGCCTCACCACACTGAGCCTCAGTTTCCTTATGTATAAAATGCAGATAGTGCCTCTTTCAGAGGTTTATTGTGCAGATGAGACCCGTAAAGCATTTTGCACAATGCCTAAATCTCTGTAAATGTCCCACGTTGGCTGCTAGTTTTTAAGCTCTCCCATAGGATGTCAGGGCCAAGGGGCTGGTCTGTTCTTTTCTGGAAAGGGAGAACTGCTTGCCACTCCACCAAGGGTTGCTTCTCTGCTTCTTTTCCGGAATTTGCTTCAAATCCTGTATCCTCCATTTATCTTCTATTTCTGTAAGACTCTCAAGCAAGGAAGTGGGCGTCAAGGGGAGAGGCAGCTGGGGGTCAGATAAACTTGTGTCAGAGTTCGTTCCTGGGTCCTTTTCTTGGTAAACATGGGCAGTAAGTCAGCCTACAGTTCGAAGGAGGCCATCCACACCTGAAGTAGCCGAGGTCTGTCTCCGGGCTGCATCTGGAAGGGTTTTTGCTCACATTCCCCAAGGCACTTACCACTGTTAGCGCTTTGCTTTTCTGACAGCAGAGCGCCTCCCAGGAAGAAAAACCTTAGAAGTGACTTCATCAGGGATCTCCCACTACCCCCATTTCAAAAAGCAATGAGTTTTTTTCCCCCACTCCTGACTTCATTGATTCACTCAGCATGCATCGAGGAACCCCTGAACCTTTAATACCAGGCATCAGGGCCCCACAGTGGTTTCTCCTTCTAGGTGCTCAGAAGGCCTGGAGGATTGGTTAGTGTTGATGCTGCCAGACTGGGGGTGGGGGGGAGGGTGGCAAGCTGCGAGCTCTCCAGGTGCCAAGCTTCCTGCTCTCCCTCTGTGGCAGCCCCTGGGGCCTTTTGAAGAAACAGGGAGGTGGAGGAGGCAACCAGGCCAAGTCCCCAGGCTTCTGGAATGCTGCAGGGATGTTGGTCACCCCCGTCTCCCCAGAGGAGTCCCTAAGGTGCAGGATTTAACAAATCAAAGGGGAGACCTGGCCTTATCACCCATACCGATAACCGTGTCCTTTACAGAGCACCAGCATGTATGGGACCACCATGCCAAGAAGGAAGTACTCTTGTCACCCCAAGTGAGAGACTTGGGATTCAAACCCAGGCCCTCTGATTGCAGAGCCTGGGCCCTTCGCTGCTGGACACTAAGCCTCCGCAAAGTGTTAAGCTCTTCTGAGCTGAAGATCTCGGGCTCTTTCTTTCTGGGTGGCCTTGGGGTGGAGTATGTCCCTGTGAACTTGGCAGGGTCAGGGGCTGCTTGCTGCCTGCCCCAGCCTGACCCGCCCGTCCCTGTCGTTGGTTCAGGCGCCCCCACTATGCGCCAGGCGCAGCCTCAGGCACAAGCCAGGGCAGAACACGGGCATCATTCCCTCCCTGTGGCTGGCTGTCGCGGTCGTCATCATTTCGTCTAATTCACAGGGAAGAGAACTCTGTGCGGTCCTAGCCGAGTCTGGGGGTAGTTTTGCCAGCAGTTCTCGGACTTACGGTGGAGGCCCCCTGCTTTCCCGGACGGGGAGTGCTGGATGGCCCTGACTGAGGCAGCCCTGGAGAGGGCGGGCGGCCGACCGTGTCGTTCAGCCCCGGTTCCTGCCACAGAGAGCACAAGCTGAGAGGCCCCCACCAGCTCTGAGGCGTTTTACAACTGGGTTGGCCTCCATCTTGCTTTTATTAATTCCCCTTGCTATTCCCCTTGATTAAGATGAAAGGGGTTTTAGATCTTTGCAGGCGCAGAGCACGCGTGCGTGTGTGTGTGTGTGTGTGTGTGTGTGTGTGTGTGTTTGTACATACACGCAGGAGGCCCAGAGCTCTTCCCTTCCCACCCCCCCTCCCTCCCTCTTCTCCTCTCCCCCGTCCCCCCTGCCCAGCTGGGGCGCAGGCATTGTGTCTAGTATGGCCCAAGCCCCAGGGGACCAGGGTGGGAGAACAGCCTGGGATTTCACTGTGTGGGGGCCAGAATCCCTCCAGCCAGGCCGTGAGTAAGAGGGGGCGGGTGGGGAAACTGTGGAAAAGTCCCGGGGGCCCCTGCGCTCCCTGGAGAGACTAGGTTGTCTTTGTGAGCTGGTCTGTCTTTGTTCTCCTCCAGGGATCACAAGGAAGGTGGTGCCCAGCAGCCTGTTTCATCCCATCCATCCCCAGCTCATCTGTGAGAGCGGGAGCAGGGTGGCCAAGGGAGGGCTTTGTCTCCACTTTGTTTTCCTTTGTATTTTCTCTCTGGTTCCTGCTCAGCCCCCTCGAAGACCCTCCCCACTGAGCCAGCGTGTTTGCTGTTGTCTGGAGCCTGCTTTCCGTCACTGCAGCCTGGCCTCCCTGCCCCACAGCCCAGGTGTGGCCCGTCCTGAGCATTCACTGCTCTGCTTGGAGGCCAGGAGTGGAGAGAACGCAGGGTGGAGGGAGGGAAGGGGGACGAGTCTGGGGAGCCTTGGCGTTCCTGCCGGAGGTGGGTGTTAATGTTCCCTCCCAGCCAGCTCTTGTGGGCGAGCTGGGGCCCAGAGGCGGAGGGAAATTCTGAGAAACACTAGCTCAAGCCGAGGCAACCTCTGACGGTGTATGAGGGCTGCTTCACTGTGGGAAATGGTTACCTCTGTGTTTCCATTGTTAACACGCCCCTGTGATCTCAGGTCCAGAAATCTGAGGTGGGAATCCGGGGATCAAGGGGGACGCTTTGGTGCACACCCTCTCTAGGAAACGCATCCTTCCTGAGAATGGAGGACGCGTGTGGTGCCTTCTTTGGAAAGCGGGTGTCTCCAGAGGGCAGGATGTGAGCACCCTGGTGGGTCCCCAGGATCGCACGGTCCTTGGTGCCCTGAGCAGGCAGCGCTGCATGTGGGTCTCTGCCAGGCACTTTGGGGAATGTCAAGACAAGCCTTCCAGGCCCTGGAAGTTGTGGGGTCAGACCAGAGCTCAGGCAGCTCACTATGCTAAAAGAGCAGGATGGGGTGAACTGGGGAGATGGCGGGGTCTGGAGTTGTGGGCCTGGCATGGCCTCGGCCCCTCTGCCCTTCCCCCTCCCGGCTCTGTGGGCTTCTGCCTATGAAATGGGGCTGCCACACTGGTGAGCCGAGCTACCTAAGGGGAGAGGCGGGAGCAAGGACTGTGGGCTCCCTGCTCTGGGACATCTCCAGAGATGCCATCTGCACAAGGCACCAGGCCTGCCCGCACTCAGAAGGGCTTAATACATATGCTGTCACCCCTGTCCCCCCTGCCCCCACCCCCCTGCTTGTTCTTGTATCCCTTTCAAGAAAGAAGGGTTTGTCTCAGGAGTTGGGGGTGGAGAGGGATGAGGAAGGCTCTTGGAGGCCGTTTCTGAGATGGGCTTGCTGTGAGGACCATCGGGTAGGGTTTGGGTCGTGTGGTGTGGACACGGTGCAGGGAATTGGGGGCAGTACAGGAGATGTTCAGGGGACAGGCAGTAATCGGAAGTGGCCAGGGCAAGTGGGAAGAGAACTGAGGGGTCCCCCAAGGCTTGGTGGGGCCAGGCCCTGAACATCAATCTGAAAGCTCTGACCCGTGTCGCAGTGAGACGGAGAAGGGCGACCTCCAGGGAGGAGGAGAGGTGGTGGCTGGGGGTGACGGAGGGCTCCACCTCAGAGGTGGCAGGGGGGG
>NC_058408.1:129847220-129874630 GCF_002201575.2 Neomonachus schauinslandi | reverse complement strand
GGGGGGGGGGCGGCGCTCCAGGCCTTCCGGGCCAGGGCGGGGCAGCTTCGCTTCAGCCTCTGCCCCCAGCTTCTGTCACCTTCTCCTCTCTGTCTGTTTGCTCCTTTTCTGTCTCTTTATAAAGACACTTGTCACTGGATTTAGGGCCCACCCAGGTAATGCAGGCTGAGCTCATCTCAAGGTCCTTAATTTAATTACATCTGTAAAGACGCTTCCTTCCAAGTAAAGTCACATTCACAGGGTCTGGGTGTTAGCATGTGGACTTATCTTTTTAAGGGTTACCGTTCAACCCACTGTAGCAACTGTTGGATTCAGGGTGGCCTGGGGGAGAATAGGTGAGAGAAAGCTGGATGTGGACCAGGACAAAAGGCTGCCAGGGGAGCCCCTTCCTGTCTCTGGGGCCTGCAAACCTGCCTGCCATGCCTTAGCGTCTGAGACGCCAGGCCTCAGTCTGTCTGTCCCAGGACACTGTGATTTCCCATGACGTGCTGTGGGGACATTAGGCAGCATGGCTGGACGGAAGGACACCCTGTCCTTCCTGGGAGATTGATGGCTTCCCTGCCTTCTCCACCTGTTGCTTGCCAAGGGATGTGTGTGAGCTGCTGATGGAAGAGCAGGACCAGGAAGGATGTGGGCTCTCCCACCCACATCAGCGGAGTCCAGGCCCCTGTCTTTCCTGCACTTGGGCTGACCAGCTGCATGACCCCAGACCAGAGGATGGGGTTGGCATCCTGGTGACTTTTGGAAACCCCTCCCCTTCTGAAAGCGGGCCTTGAGGAAACTTAGTGCTTTGACCAGTGTGACTGGCCACCCTCTGTGCGTCTGGCCATCGTGGCCACGGGGCCATGACAGCAGAGCTCACCTTGACGAGAAGACCACTCCCTTCACAGCATAGACTTTGCCATGGGCTCTCCTCCACTGGGCATGGCGGGCGGGGTGGGGTGGGGGATTGTCTCTCCTCTCTGCTCTCTCCCTCACCCCGACCAGCGTCCAGTCTTGGCCCCTGCTTCTTCTGAGCCCAGTGTGGGATCCCCCCTGGGTTAGGGAGGGGTGGTGGGGGTCTGGTTCTCCAGTCCTGGGGACCACAGACCTTAGACAGTAACACCAAGTGCTCCTGAGTGCATACCCAGTAGGCTGCAGAGTCTCTGTTCTCTTCTAGTCCCTGGAGAGGCTGTGGAGAAGGCCTTTATGTAAATCCCTAGCACAGGCCTGGCCCATGGCCAGCCCTCATAAATGCCGGTTATGATTATTCTGGGGGTGGCTGCTGGGATGACTGGGAGACACTGGAATACAGTCAGGACTGGGTTTAGGGAGAAGGGTCGAGACAGGGGGGCTATTTCAGGGAATCCTGTTCACAGAGGAAATAGTAGGAGGTGGAATTGCTGAGGGGGAAGGGTGAGGAGAGTCCCAGGGTCAAGGGCAGCCTTGAGGATGCTTCCTAGGGGATGGGGAGTGCCAGTGGACAGGAGAAAGGAGGCACGTAGAGGGGGCTGGAGACCAGGGCCCACAGGCTTTAGGTGGCCCACTGACATATTTTATTTGGCTTCCAATTTGGCTAATTCAAAGAATTTTTGAAATAGCACCCAACATTGTAAAATTGAGGGATGTTGATAAAATCCAGATTTCTGGCTTCTCTTGGGAAAAAAAAAAAGATCATGTCATTCTCGGCACACAGCACATGCGATGTGGTGGCTCTCCCTTTTAGACAAAGCATGTGGGACCAGTTGACCCCGTGCCCATCACTTGGATCCCTAGCATCCGCAGCCTTGCCCATTTACTACAGGGCCCTGCCCCCATCCCTCTCCCCCACATTTGGTCTTACAACCCTTGCCTTTAGGAAGGTGACTGAAAGGAGGGAAGGGAAGGAGCCCAGTGGCCATGAAAGTGGCAGGTTGGAGGAAGGTGAGCCTGGCTGGAGGCCAAGACAGATGTTCTGCTGGGGGGGGAGGGGTGGGGTGGAAGGTGTTGGGGGTGGCTGTAAGGACACGGAGAAGAAGAGACACTGGGGGCCCAGCACCTCACCCTTCAACCCATTTCTCAATTACGCTTTGTTGGTCTCTTCCTTCCTCTTTCCTCACTTCCTTTCTTTGCCTGCCCTCCCTCTCCTACCCAGGCTTGAGGCCACAGGACCCAGCCCCTCCCCAGTGCTGCTCAGCCCCTCCCCTGGCCCTACCCCCATTGGGGGTGCACACAAAAAGGAACCTCAGCAAGAGATGGCCTTGCTGGGGCGTGGGCCAGTCTGCAAGGCCTTTCTCCTCTCCTGCAGGGGACTTCCGTCCTGGAAGGGTGAGAGCCATCTATGCTGAGTCTGTTTACACCCCACCCACCCACCCCAGGCCCTGAGTTAGGTGAAGAGGAAGGAGCCTGTGGAGACATGTGACTCCCACAGCGACCATCTCTTCCCTAACACATGAGAAGTCAGCTCTCACTGAGATATTGGGCAGCCTGGTGCCCGGGAGGAGACAGGAAGACATTCAGCTTTTGGAACTTGCTGGAACTGTAGCTAGGAAGGCAGGGACTTGTGGGCGAAATGACACAAGGGAAGAGCAGCAAGGTGGCCTGACCTGCAAGAGTTCCGAGAAGGGCAAGGGAGGCCTGCACCGAGGGTCAGGCTCCCGGAGCTGGTCCTGAATGAAGGTGCCCCTGGGCTGGGCGGGGAAGCTGACGCCAGCGTGCAGCGTGTGCTCCGCTAGAAAGAGGCATGGGATCGGGGTCAGACAGGCCAGACCGCAGGAGGAGAGCCTCACCAGGGCTGCAGACAGACAGCTTGCTCATGGGGCCCAAACTCCACCCCAAGACTCAGGGTCAAACTCGAGCTCTGCATTCAACCTATCCTTTCTTACAGTCCTGTTTCCTCGGGGCACAGCCAACCCGGACGATCTGGGTGGTCGCCCCTGGCCATGATGCCTGGGAGGTGGCAGGGCTCACTCATCCCCTGGGTGGGTGGAGGGAGTACAGAGGGAAGGGGACAGCTCACTGCAGACAGGGAGCCTTAGAAGCCACACAGTAGACCTTTCTGACTATCAGTCTCTTCACAAGGTAGGATGTTGCGAGTACCTAACTCATGCTCTGAGAATCGAACGACAGAATACACGGCAAGTACTTAGCTTTGTACATTCTGGCTGTTCATGGGAACACGAACGCCCGCCACCCCTTCTCTGCTGTCTGTCCGTCCAGGAATCCCTGGGAGGGCATGCCTGCCTGGACCACTTTGACCCCACCCTCCTGCTCAGGCAAGTCTCCTCTTTAGGTCTCTTTAGTTTCATCTGTAAAATGGGCCTTAGATGAGTGCAACACTAAATTCTGACTTCCTTAAATGTGTGGCTTTATTGCCCCCAAACAGCCATGTACCTCGCCAGGTGGGCCTGGGAAACTCCAGCACGAGACCGGGCACACAGGAGGGGTGCAGCCCAAACTTACTGACAGCTCCATTTCCTTTGGCCCCTTCTTCCTCAGAGGGTGCAGAGCCTAAGCAGTGGGAAAGGGACCCAAGGAACCCCCCTGGGGCCTGGGCTGCAAGTAGCTTCCCCTGCCATCAACCCACCTCCTTTATTCTAAATTTATAAGGAAAGCACCTCAGCCGCTCCTTTCAGCTCCAGGATGACGCCAGGGCCGGGGCCACTCTTGCTGTTATAATTAGCAGAGCTAATTGCATCTGACAAGCTGGGTGTGGGGCAAAGCCCCCACGAGCTGCAGGATGGGGCTGCAGGGACACTGCGGGAACCACACCCCCCTCCTCCCTGGAGGCCTGCCTGGCTTGGGCAGGGCTGGTTGCCAGACGTGAGTGGGTGCTGGAACCACCTGAAGGGCTCGTTACAACATAGGTGCTGGGCCCCAGCCCTGGGATTGCACCTGTGAGTCCTGCAGCATCCAGCATGTTCCAGCATGTTCCTTGTGCATAGTAGGTGCTCTGTAAACATGGCAGGGTGGAAAGAACTTGAGCTTTCCAGGTGGAAGCAGAAAGGACAGGCTGTATCTCAACCCAGCTGTGCCTTTTCTAGTCGTGTGGCTAGAAAATTGCTTTTTGTCTCATGCTTGGTTAACCCATCTGTAAAACAGGGATAACACCAGTTAGGTTATAGGGTGTCACTGTGCACCCAGCACTCCTAGTGAGGGCTTGATAAATGGAAGCATATCTCTATTAGACAACTCTTAGTGGCATTCATTGGATCAAGCTCTGATTGGGGTGCTGGGGGGGGCTCTGGGGGATGCAGGAGTGACAGACCCCAGGGAACAGAGAGGCCATCTAGGGTTTCTCCCCCAGAGTCTGAGGCTTCTGCACAGAATAAGGGTCTGAGGAAACCATTGGTCTAGGCCGACCACCTGAAGCCCTCTGCCCCAGCCCCTGCTGCCTCGTGACCCTGGCTCTTTGCCAGGCTAAGTTTAGCTGTGACCTGCATAGGCCACCACACTCTGTGGGCAGGGGCCGGGGGTGGAGAGGAACTCAGCAAGTTTCCTGCCAGCTTCCTGGCAAGCAGACAGACAAAAGCCCTCAGAGTGACCCAAGTTAATTTTTACGCCCAACCCATCTGGATGTCTCGGGCCATGTATTGGGGCAGCCTCATAGGGGTAAGAGCCTTGGCCCAGGGCAGAAGTGGACAATTTTGAAGTTGGGAAAAGGGGCCCTTTGGGAAGGGGTTGTGTGTGTGTGTGTGCGCGTGTGTGTACATGCATGTGTATTCCATGGTTTGGGGAGAGCCTCCCAGATACCTGTCTGTCCCTGTGGTCTCCAGTAAAAGTCACACCACTCTGGTTCCTTCTCATTGTTCTGGCCCCGTGGCCTCCTGGGCAGTATTCCCTGTGGCTTGGTTTGGGCAGAGGAAGTAGAGGTTCCAACTTGGCCCCCTCTAGTGAGCACTGAGCAGCCACAGTCCGTTCCCCATCCCTTAGGTTGCCATAGGCAGAGCCGGTTTGTCCAGACGTTAAAAGGAGCAAAAAGGCAACTGGGACCTCATCTGATCCCTGGGAGCGAGTTGATGGTTTAAGTAAGGAGTGAGTCAGAACTCCACCTCCAGGAGGATCCAAGGCTCCAAAGGCTTCTCCCGTTTGCTGGGGGGCAGGGTGGGCAGAATGGCATGCCAAGGGACAGCTATGCTAGGAGCATTTTGTGCTTTCAAAGCACTTTGGAGCATGCTTTCCTCCGCACCCCTAGGACTTGGCAGGGCTGGTGTGCTTAGCAGGTGAGAAAACAGAGGGCTGTGGAGGCCTAGAGGGAAGGAGCGAATATTGAAGGGCATCTATTCTGTGCTAGGCACTGTGCCAAGCACCTGAAATGGATTATGTCCCGTAACTCAGGCTTCTAGGAAGGAGGGTCTGCTGTTAGCTCCATCTCAGAGGGAAAGCTGTGGAGCCCTGGAGAAGCTATACCCCTTGGCAAGGAGCAGAGTCACGTTCAAACCCAGGCCTGTCTGCTTCTAGAGCCCAGGCTCCTCCCACTTTGTCAGCCCATCTCCCTCGTGCTCCCGTGAGTCTTGTAACCCTACTCCTGTCAGTGTTATTGTGGGCTGCTTGCATCCTGCCAGAGTACCTTGTAGGGGCATCTGTGTCGCCCCTCAAGAACCCCTATGGGCAGGGTCACTGCATTTCCCCCATCCCATCACAGATACCCTTTCATGAGAAATCGCACTTGGGGGCAGGCATTTTGCTAAGGACTTTATATGCATGATCTCGTTCAAGCTTTACAACATCAGGTATGATTATGCCCATTTCACAGATGAAGAGACTTAAGGTTTAAGAAGTTGAGTGATTTGTCCAAGGACACATAGCTAGTACGTGCCCACGTTGGCTTCTAGCCCTATCTTGTCTACTCCAGAATCCATCCTCTTAACCCCTTGCGTACAGAGTCGATGGCTCCAGTTGGTTTGGAGCTTTGAATGTTGCCTGTCCCAGTACAAGGAGGCTGTTAGGAGGCTGTTACAGTCCTTGAACAAGGCATGAGGATGCCCACAGGTAGCCCCGTGGAAGCTGTTGGGGAGAGAGGAGGAAGACTTCCCGGTCGTAAGGCTTGACGATGGCATCACTCCCCACTTGCTGGCATCCTACCCCGAGTTGGCATGGAGACTGGTCATGAGCTGCCCAGGACTATACTGACCTGTCGGGCTCTACTGGGCCCAAAGGGGGCTGCCCATAGTACAGGGGCCTTCAAGGGCTTCAGAACCTCCGAATTCTCTTCCAGCTGGTTGCTGCCTGGTGCTGTGCTTCTTAGCACTGCACGCCTTGATCTTAAAACCCTGATCCACATCAAGAAGCCAGTCTCACGGCTTTGCCTCGGACTACCCTGGCAAAACTTTCCATTGAGGTTTCCGTCGCGTGGAAACCAGGGCTGACCCGCCGCTCCTTGACTTGGGGAAGAAAAGCTGGCTAGCTTCCCCCCCCGGACTTCTTCTTCACCCACACCCCTTCCGGCCTGACTTCCTGCACTTTCTCCTGGCCTCCGTCTCCTCCTCAAGTTCACCTCTGAGGCCTGATGTGTGTGCGCGCTGAACTCGGCTGCCAGCGGACCCCGCTTTCGGTTCCTGCTTGCGTGTCCAGCTGTGTATGGGATGAAATCACATCTGAGCAGCAGGCTTTACCCACGTGTGGCAACTCAGGTCACGTACGTCCTGGCCCTGCTGGCTAGAACCTGCAGACGTGTCTTTACCTGATGCCACGTCCCTGTTCCTTGGCACCGTTAGGGTAAGAACCAGAATAAGTGGTTTGAAGGGTGCAAATTCAAGGATAGGGAATGGGGCTCAAGCAAAGTGGAGAAGCTCCTGTCAGCATGCGTTGGCATACAGGGGGCCAGGGGGCCCTCTGTGTTCTCTGTTGTCCAACAACGTCATTTGGCCATTTGCTCTCCTCTAGAAGTCCCAGGCAGAAAGGGGGCGGGGCAAGCATGGGAAACGACTGTTGTTAGTCCCCAAGGTTCCTGCCTGGGAGAGGTGAGGGTATAATGTAAGGCTTACCCTGTAAGACTGCGCCTCTCAGACTTTAATGTGGATGGTATTAAAATGCAGATTATGGTTCACTAGGTCTGGGGTGGGGCCGAGGTTCTGTGTATCTTAACTCCCAGAATTGTAAGGGGTTAGCCCTTCCCTAAAAATCACTTGAGATCTAAAAAATCCATTTGTCCTAGAGGAATGGAGTGTCTCCCTTCACAATTAAGAAGTCAGATTTAAAGTTTAGACGACTCAGGAGAGGAAATCCAATGACTCAGTCACTCTGGTTGTCTCCAAGATTGCCCTAGGGAGAGACCCAGGAGAAGGCCAGGAGGTCAGGGTCTGAATTTGGGCTGAGGTCTTACAGATCAGAAGGAGGTTTGCAGTAGAAGAACACAGGGGCCCAAAACTGCTTCAAAAACACTTGCTGTCACTCTGGAAAACAGTATGGAGGTTCCTCAAAAAGTTGAAAATAGAGCTACCATATGATCCAGCAATTGCACTACTGGGTATTTACCCCAAAGATATAAAAGTAGGGATCCGAAAGGGTACGTGCACCCCGATGTTTATAGCAGCAATGTCCACAATAGCCAAACTGTGGAAAGAGCCAAGATGTCCATCGACAGATGAATGGATAAAGAAGATGTAGTATATATATACAATGGAATATTATGCAGCCATCAAAAGGAATGAAATCTTGCCATTTGCAACAACGTGGATGGAACTGGAGGGTATTATGTTGAGCGAAATAAGTCAAACAGAGAAAGACATGTATCATATGACCTCACTGATATGAGGAATTCTTAATCTCAGGAAACAAACTGAGGGTTGCTGGAGTGGGGGGTGGGGTGGGAGGGAGGGGGTGACTGGGTAATAGACACTGGGGAGGGTATGTGCTCTGGTAAGCGCTGTGAATTGTGCAAGACTGTTGAATCTCAGATCTGTACCTCTGAAACAAATAATGCAATATATGTTAAGAAAAAAAAAAAGAAGAAGAAGAAGGTAGCAGGAGGGGAGGAATGAAGCAGGGGAAATCAGAGGGGGAGACGAACCATGAGAGACGATGGACTCTGAAAAACAAACTGAGGGTTCTAGAGGGGAGGGGGGTGGGAGGATGGGTTAGCCTGGTGGTGGGTATTGAGGAGGGCACATTCTGCATGGAGCACTGGGTGTTATGCACAAACAATGAATCATGGAACACTTCATCTAAAACTAATGATGTAATGTATGGGGATTAACATAAGAATAAAAAAATTAAAAAAAAAAAAAAACACTTGCTGTTCAGTGAATCTATGCTCAGCACCATCCACCATGCCATGTACACCATCTGCATGGGTCGCCGCATCCCTCGGTACTGTGACCCTGTGGGTCCTATGGCCTTCCTCTCGTCCAGTAAGGAAACTGCGTCTTCGAGAGGTGTGTTAACATGCTCAAGGGCACACAGCTAATCAATGATAGGGCTGGCCTTGGAACTCAGCCTTCTTGTTCTTAACCACTAGGCTTAACTGCCTTGAGGAAAGTCACATTGGCCACAAGGCATTCGCTGGGGAGAGGTGGGTTGAAGTATATAGGAAAACAACACAAACCGACTTAAAGTGAAGATATTATTGACTTGTATGACTTTAAAAGTCCAGAGGCAATGGCTTCAGGCATAGCTGGGTCCAGGGAATCTGCTTTTGTCTACGTTGGCATCTTTCTCAAGCAGACCCCCACTTTGAGGTCTAGAGAGCCCCCCCGCAGCTGCGATTCTGTTCCCTGGCAAACCTAGTCTTTCTCACCATCGGCCCCAGCAAATCCCACCTCTGTGTCCTTCCCCTTGGCCGGAGGGAGGTCCTGTGCTCCTCACTGAATCCACAGTGTGGGGGTGGGGGTGTGGACTAGCTTGGGCCCCGGGTTATATGTTCACCGCTGGAGCTGGGGGTGGAGTTATCCCCACCCAAGCCATAGGAAGGGGGCCAGAAAAGGGTTGGCTCCTGGGGAAAGTGGGTTGCTGCTTCCAGAAGGAGGAAAGCCTGGGCAGACAGAAACAGGACAGCCTCCACGAGTTGCTCAGCCAAGGATTGCTGGGTGCAGGGACTTTGTGGTTCTTTCTTCCAGGGCTCCACGGAGGCACGGGCTGGGGGGAGACTGTGGGCTGGGCGGGAGACAGTGAGACCTTCTTCAGCTCTGTGGGACAGAGGTCGGTGAGAGGGTCCGGGGAGGAAGTGGCCTGGAGGGCAGCTGGGTGTGACCCTTGATCTGTCTCTCTGTATGGCAGGCACGTTCCAGCCATGGCTCTGGGGCTCTTCCGGGTGTGTCTGGTGGTGGTGACAGCCATCATCAACCACCCGCTGCTGTTCCCGCGGGAGAACGCCACGGTCCCCGAGAGCGAGGAGGAGATCATCCGCAAGATGCAGGCGCACCAGGAGAAGATGCAGCTGGAGCAGCTCCGCCTGGAGGAGGAGGTGGCCCGGCTGGCGGCCGAGAGGGAGGCCCTGGAGCAGGTGGCCGACGAAGGCCAGCAGCAGAACGAGACCCGCACGGCCTGGGACCTGTGGAGCACCCTCTGCATGATCCTCTTCCTGGTGATCGAGGTGTGGCGTCAGGACCACCAGGATGGGCCTTCCGCGGACTGCCTGGGCGGGGAAGAGGACGAGCTGCCCGGCCTGGAGGGCGCCCCGCTCCGGGGCCTCACCCTGCCCAACAAGGCGACGCTCCAGCACTTCTACGAGCGCTGCATCCGGGGCGCCACGGCCGACGCGGCCCGCACCCGGGAGCTCGTGGAAGGCTTCGTGGATGACTTGCTGGAGGCCCTGAGGAGCCTCTGCAGCCGGGACGCGGACTTGGAGGTGGAGGACTTCATTGGCGTGGACAGCATGTATGAGAACTGGCAGGTGGACAGGCCGCTACTGTGCGACCTCTTTGTGCCCTTCGTGCCCCCCGAGCCCTACCACTTCCGCCCGGAGCTCTGCTGCTCCCGCCGCTCCGTGCCCTTGGACCGCCAGGGCTACGGCCAGGTCAGGGTGGTCCGGGCCGACGAGGACGTGCCGGGCTGTGTGTGCGGCAAGAGCACGCTGGGGGAGGACATGCTGTGTCTCCTCCACGGCAGCCACAGCGCCGCGCGGCCCGGCCGCGGGCTGGAGGCCCTGCTGTGCGCCGGAGACCCCCCATACCTGGACACGGCGCGGGTCATGAAGTGGTTCCAGACGGCCCTCACCAGAGCCTGGCACCGCATAGCCCACAAATACGAGTTTGACCTGGCCTTCGGTCAGCTGGACTCCCCGGGCTCCCTCAAGATCAAGTTCCGCTCGGGGAAGTTCATGCCCTTCAACCTGATTCCCGTGATCCAGTGTGACGACTCGGACCTGTACTTTGTGTCCCACCTGCCCAGGGAGCCCTGTGGGGAGACCCCGGCCTCCAGCACCGACTGGCTCCTGTCCTTTGCCGTCTACGAGCGACACTTCCTCCGGATGACCTCGAAGGCACTGCCCGACGGGGCCTGTCACCTCAGCTGCTTGCAGATCGCCTCCTTCCTGCTGTGCAAGCAGAGCCGCCTGACCGGCCCCAGCGGCCTGGGCAACTACCACGTGAAGACCGCCCTGCTGCACCTCCTGCTGTCCCGGCGGCCGGCCGACTGGCAGGCGGGGCAGCTGGATGCCCGGCTGCGCGAGTTGCTCCGCTTCCTGGAGAAGAGCCTGCTGGAGAAGAAACTCCCTCACTTCTTCATCGGCAACCGCAAGGTGCCCGAGGGCATGGGACTCCCTGAGGCCGTGCGCAGGGCTGAGCCTCTCAACCTCTTCCGACCCTTCGTCCTGCAGCGAAGTCTCTACCGGAAGACAGTGGACTCCTTCTACGAGATGCTCAAGAACGCCCCGGTGCTCATTCGCGAGTATTCCCTGCATATCCCCTCAGACCAGGCCAGCCCGCCCCACAAAGCTGTTGTCTTGTAGAGCGTCCAGGACCCAGGGGGCCAGGACGCGGGGCATCCCACATGTCCACGCCTCTGGGGGCATCTGCAGGCCCCGGCCCGGGAGAGCGGCGGGTGCTGTGCGGTGCCCAGGCTCAGCCCACCAGGGAAGCCAGGCCCTGTGGCCCGCGGAGGAAACAGAATTCCAAGCTGGAAAAGCTGGTTTGCTTTTACACCACTGGGGTCCTACTGGTGAGGTTATTGTCTGGGTTTGGTTGATCCTTTGCAGCTTACTTTTGGATCACCACAAATGGCCAAGATGATGACAAAATCCTCTCTGGACGCTGAGCTAAAGACAACGCAAACATTGATGCGGGTGTAATTTTTACATCCCAGGTCCAGGCTTTACTTAAATATCAACAGAGGATCTGCAGGAATGCTGACGGGGATGCATGTTAAGACCCTGCAGCCTGTTTCCAGTAATCCTTGGCCCCAGGCATCCGCGGCCAAGGCACCAACAGGGACACTTGTGGGAATTTGCAACCTTCCATCCACAGCCTGCACATTAGGGGTCCTTTCAAACTATTTGTAGAAAAGACCTAGAAGAGATTCAAGGCCCCAAGAGGCCAATGTCTGTTGCACAGAAGTGGGTACTTGGTGGCAAAGGGAAGTTTCAGTCAGCCACTTTTTCAGCTCCGTGTCTCACTCACGGTGCACCCCCTTTCCCACCCCTTACCCCAGTGTGCTGTGCCCTGAGCCCCATAGGTACCTATATACCGTGCTGGGGACAAGCTCCACAGCCGGTCTCTGACCATCCGTGTGGTGGGGGAGGGCGGATACCGGAGGTGGAAGCTGCAAGAGACACAGGGTGACTGGGGCAAAGGGTAGAACCTGTCCCCAGGGCGCTGATGCGCAGTTCAGAGAAGATGGCAGAGCTGAGGAGGGAGGGAGGGAGGGATGCCACAGCCCTGAGTTTTCCTCAGCAGGGTCGCAGTCCTAGAACCAAGCATGCCTGGAGGCAAGAGGAGACCCAGCTCCATCCGTTGGCCCCAAGATCCATTCACTGCAGTGGGGCGCCCTCACGGCACAGAACCCCCCTTTCTGGATGGGCTTTGCCAGCCACACCAGATGACCAAGACCCGAAGAGACTTGGCCAACTGGAAACACGCAGGGATAACTGCCGACCCAGCCCCCAGGCCCCAGAGAGGTCACCCCAGCACTGCTGGGGGCTGTGGTCACGGGGCAGGCGCCAGAGCCTGCGGTGGGAGCTGGCCCGTCTCCAGGCCTGGGTTGGGGGTTGGGAAGCCACTCCTCCTCCACTTCTGGCTTCGCTGGCCCTTTGGGAGTTTATCCCATGGTGGTGCCTCAGTAACCCTTGCAGCAAGCCAAGGGGGAGGCAAGAAGGAGCGCACCTGAACCAGCACCTGAGTTCCCCTCCAGGGTTTAAGCTGGCCAGGCCTGCCGAACAGCAGACCCCATTCTGTGGGGGTGTCGGGCTCACCACAAGCTGCGGAGGATTCTGTCCCTCACCCAGGGGTGCTCTCACCTGGCCCCAGTGGTTCCAGAAGATGGATGGTTTGCCTGGCAGGGTTCGCTTGCGGCAGGAGGCTCGGCTGTGATGGGGCACTGAGGCCTGTAGGAACCCGTCCATGTAAGCTGGAGTCGGACCACGCAGACCTGGGTCTGGTCTCCCCAGTGCTGGAGCGGGCAGCGTGGGGCCTGGAAGGGTGGTCATGCCCACATGGCCCCCAGCAGTAGCCCCAAGCCCCCATTCAGTTGTGATTTGTTTCCAGAATCGGGGTGAATTTCCATATTTATTATTGCCCATGCCTTGCCTTCCCCCCGCACCCCATCCTTAGCTTGTGCTTGGAGGAGACCCCACAGCTGGGAACCAGGCTCCAGAAGCCAAGACCAAGCCTGAACCTCCCTCAGCCTCCCCTTGGCTTCCAGGGAGAAGTTCACTGAAAAATGACCTTCTGGCCTCTTGTTTATCCAGAGAAGACAACTCAGCGGGGCAGTGGGGATCTTCTATGCACCAAAGCTGCTTCTGAAGCAGAAAATAGCCGAGCTCTCGGTGTTTCATGCTGCCTTATTTATATGAAAGGAAGAATTAAATTCTTGCAAGGAGTAGAAACTGGTCACAGTGTTTGTTTTACCTTCAGGAAGTCTGTGAGGTTCCCTGGGCCGAGTTGGGGAGCAGGGGGGGTTTCCTGTTGACCAGCGGAAGCTTTCACTCCCTTTTGATTCTTATGCTTTCAGGAAACTTTTTAGAAAAATTACAAAATAGAGTCTTTCTAGCCCATCTTTGAAGCAGCCTACAGAGTTCCAGAAGGGGAACATGGGGGATGTCAGCCCAAGACCTTCTTTCCCCGAGCTCGATGTGCAGACAAGTGTGGGAGCTACGAGGAGCACGAAGCTTTTGGGTTTTGAGGAAAGAGATTGTCTTTTCAATGGAGGGTTTAGTCCATCAGGGCATTTGACAGGCCTTTCCACTAAGGACAGCCAGGCCTCTTTCTCTGAGGAAGCTCTCTCCTTTCCCAAGCAGGCTTGACCCCACCGGGCATCTGCTCGCTGGTTGGGTAAGATGCTCCAGAACTACATTTTGCCGCACGTCTTGGTCTTGACAGCACTGAAAGAAGGATGGTCGGCCCGAGGCCAGGATGTCGATTAGGTTGGGAAGGGCCACGAGAAAGAGGGGAACATACTGCTGGCTGGTCCGAAGGAGGAGCCCCTTTAGAGCCTGCTTCTCCGGTGGTGGTCCCGTGTCACCCGGGTGCGGGTTTCTGGGCCACACTGCAGACTTCAGTGGAGTCGCTAGGAGTCCAGCCCAGGAATCTGCATTTTGCCAAGTTCCCCAGGTGATTCTGAAGGCCCAAGAACCTCCGCTACCTGGGGGGATTAGGAATTAGGCACTGCCTGATAGAGCTTCTGAAAGATGGGTAAGACTGAGCCGGGAAAGTGTTCCAGCCAGAACCGCGGAGTGAGGGGAGGGGAGCGTGATGGACTAGGCAACAGGGGAGTAGCACCTACTTCATGCCAGTCACCCTTCTGGGTGCATTCATGTACATTAACTCATTTAATTCCCATGTCAACCCTATGATGTGGGTGCTGTTAACATCCTCCCCACTTTCCAGAGGAGGACACTGAGGCACAGAAGGATAAGTTGCAAAGCCAGAATTTGAACCCAAGCAGGGCTGATCTGTATGCTGATAGATACTGAGAAGTTTTAGCAAATGAGTTTGAAAATGTTGGGGCTGATCTCAGAAAAGCCTTTAAGGCTGAGCCAAGGTAAATTTGAACTTCATACAATAAGCAGTGGTGAGCCGTTGCTGATTTGTGAGTGAGAAAGTAACCTGATTTGCCCCTAACCGTGAAGTCCCTGGCTATGTGGTCAGCGCTGTGTTGGGTGCTGCGGGGCTTTATGGCCAGCTTCCAGGGTGGGTGGGGTCAGTGGCGACTGTGGCAGGGTCGGTGAATGTCCCTGAAGTTCTAACTTAAGTCACCCCATAAGCTGATTCAGAACATCCTCATGCTCCATGCGGTCGCCACCTCATGGGATAGAGATGGAAGGTTGTTTGGTTTGGCCAGCAGACCGGGAACAGAGAGCACCAATAACCACTTGACTTGTCCCCACCCCACTTCACCCTCCTCTGCTTTGCCCCTGGACCCCCACCCTGGGAAGGGCATCTTTTAGAGTTAACTTTTCTCATTGCCATCCAAAAATAGCTTGTTTTTCTAACTAGTTGCTTTTTTTTTAATTTTATAAAAACAAACAGTCATAATAAAAATATTCAACCACTGACAGAAAAATTAAGTAACAGATAAACACATCCACCCCTTACTTCTCCATCCATTCCCCAGCCATAACCGATAGGAAGTTTCTTGTGTATCCTGCCAAAATTTTTCTATGTATGTATCGCATGTGTGCATGCATCCCTTTTCCTTTTTACCCAGATTGCATCATACCGTCTAACTTTTCTTGGATATCAATTTGAACTTTTGGTTCTACCCTATTTTTCAAAATAGTTGCTTCCTTACTATCTCCCAGTATGGATAGATGTACCCTAATTTACCCAGCCTCTCCTACCGAGGGACACTTAAGTGTCTCCACTTTATTTGCTATTATAAACAACATGGCAGTGAACATCTCAGTGCATAAAGTCGTCTTTGAAGTGATCCTCCCTTCTGGTAATTGCTATGATAATGTACTCACCAACTTGGTATATATGGATTCACCACCATGTATCTTACCATAATAGTAAACTGTTGCCTGGATTTTATTCCATCCTCATGATTCCAGAGTGAGGAAAAGGCATTTTTAAGCCAAGTACTGAGCAATACAGCATGTGTTCTACCCCGGATCAGGCACTACGTGGGGAATAGAAGTATAAGACAAAGGCTCTGCCCCACGGACGTGGGTCTATGAGGAAGACAAAACTGATGGCCAAAAAATAAGCCAGAGAGCAGTAAAGAGCATTGAGTAATTGAAAGTGAAATGATGTGGCTCGAAGGCCTGCGTGGCGAGAGGGAATTCGAGAACTCCCAGATCAGCTTTGGGTTTGGGAGTTTCAGCTCCCGTATACACAGGAAAATGTGAAGAGCCTCCCCAAAGAAAATCAACTCGATATGATTGTTTTCCTGTCCCCAAATGGGTGTGTTCTGTTCCTTTGGCCCGGGGGCTGGTTTATTTCTTCCGGCACGATGTGGGGCCCCTGCTTTCCTGGTGTAAGTGGCATTTTTTCTTCCTTTGATGTTCCTCTGCAGCCCCCACAAAGAAACCAGAAAATAAAGCTTTCAACAACAAACTCTATTCCAGCAAGCTGTAACCACATAAATTTCAGAGATGTTCAAAAACATTTCTTCTTTTTCTTGCTGGGAAAAGGTAGGTCTTAAAAGTGCCAGGTGAGATTTGCAGGACAGGGGTGGGGTAAGAGGTTGGGAAGAATTTGATCGCATCTGTTTCTTTAAAACCCACTGATCAGTGATCTTCTAGGTCTCTCTTAAGGTAACTTTATTTAAAATAGAAACAATGCAAAGACCCACTTCCCGCCGCTTCTCACAAGCCACCCTTGGGCCTGTCTTCCCACCTGACCAGAGATGACTCACACAGCCCCCAAGCCCTCACTGTTCACTTATTTCTGGAGGGTAGACTGGACTGTGTTGGACCAAATGTCTCCTGGGACAGTGGTTGGACCTCCAGTGGCTGACAGTTGTCTTGGGTCTCCTCCAAAAACCATGGCTAGTGCTGAATCAGCCCCAAGATACCAGCCAAGGACAGTGAGTCAGCCCATACATACCCCCTACCCCAGGAATCTGGGCCAACCAAGAGACCGCAGAGACCTCAAGTAGAGCCAGACGCAGGGCCCAGGAGGTTGGTGGCATTCTGCCCTCTCAATATCCCTAGCTTTGTCCAGGCCAATTCCTAGAAGCCCTCTCCACACATTTGTGTCCTCCTTGCAACATTTTATAATCTGACCAGGCAGGGAAGCTACTGAAACTCCACCCATCCAGAACCAGACTTCCAGCAGCAAGACCAGCTCAACCTGAATGTTTCATGATCCAGGCAGAGACAAGGAAGTACGGACCCCTGCCCAAACGCCACACATCCACTCAAAATGGAGGCCCATGTATGAGGTACTGCCCACTAGACAGCCAACGTCTCCCATGACAAAGCCATGCAAAGACCAAGGAGTCTGAGATATCCAGACCGTGTAAGTGGCACAGGGGCTGAGAACTTGGGCTCTGTGTTCAAATCCCAGCTGTGCCATGTCCTAGCTCAGCAAGTCTCCTAATTTCTATGAGCCTTGGTTTTGCCTCAGTTTCTTCTATAAAATGGGGATGAAACTGTCCACTTCATAGAGCCATGGAGACAATTGAGGAAAAAGGTCACATGGGAAGCACTTAGCTTAGGGCTTGGACAACAAACTCAAAACAGTAAACAACAACAACAACAAAACTGTAAACAGAAGGTTTTCTATTCTGACTCTACCTTGGGCTCCTTCCTCCACGCACCGGAAGCCTGGGTTTTGGGCTAGGGCTGCAGCAGCGCCCCCGGCTAGCTCTTCCTCTGGCTTCCAGCGGAAGCAGCTCTTGCTGCCACTGCACCTGGGATGTCCGTCCCCTACCCGACCCCTGCTGCCATCAGATTGTCCCAGATAAAGTCCCCAAAGAGGGCCTTTCTCTTGAGCAAATGAATGGCCAATTACCATTTTACTTTAGGACGGAATTTTAAAAATGATTCCTGCCCTTACCATCTCTATGGTTTCTAATTATTTATCCTGGCACCTTCCTCTTATGGCAGAAATGCACAGAAACATGCAAATACACACACACACACACACACACACGCTTTGAGACACTTTCTAAATCCCTGAGCATAACTCAAATATTGCCCGGCTTTGGAAGCATAAGCCCAGATTTATCAAAGGCTGCTCCTGCTAACTGATCGCCATGCTAGATTCAGAAACCCCAGTCTTGTGCTTTTAGGAGAGGGTCTGCTTAGGCTCCCCTGGGGGCGCTGCATGGCAGAGCCTGCCTCGGTTGCTTTGTCTTGGGCCCGACAGGCTTGCAAATGCACTTTCCAGCCTGCTCCGCGATGCCAGGGAGCTGACTCTTGCTTTTCAGCCACACCCTGGAGTGGGGCTGTCTGCTAGGACAAGGAAGCAGTCCTGCCGGGACCCCTGCTGTCCGCAAGGAGATTCTTGCAGTGTTGCATCCTTGGGAGGAAGTGACAAAACAGATTATTCCACAGTTCTTACTGGAGCCCTGTCCTTTCCCTGAGCAGCATACCCCTGGGGCACCTGTGTATTCCACGCAGTGCTCAAGCTGGTCACTGCGCAAGCCTTCAGTCATTTCAGACCCCCTCCTATTTAAACGCGCTCCAAGAGGGCAGAGAATCGAGATTCTGAGTACTTCACAACACGGGAAAGGGTATTTATTTTACCATCATCAACAATGTGGCAAGATTTGAGGATTCAGCGATCAGCTAGGCTTGGAGAGCTTGGAAGGGGAAGAAGAGAGAAAAAAGTCCCAGCTTCCAAGGGCTCACAAGTTATTTGAGATTAAACCCACATTCGTGGAATCAGAAAACGCTCCAAACTGTGAATCAAGCCATGTGTGATGTAGGACATCTTGTCCCACAAAGTGATGGGAGAATGAGCACAGAGGTCAAGTTTGATCTTTTGCAGAAGGCTCACCATGATAACAGGGTTGCCTGCCACTCACTGAGCATTTACCTGGCAGGTGCTGAGCCCTTTCATGGATGGTCCCATCATTCTTCAACAACCCTACGAAATAGACACTTAATGGTCTCATTTTACAGATAGGAAACTGATGCTCAGAGAGATTACGCAACAGAGTTTAATGAGTGGCAGAGCCAGGACTTGAGCTCAGTATGTCTGACCAAACAGCGCTATTCTTACCCACGTGGGTACACTACCTCTTGGCACAAAGAAGAGTTTTTATCTGAACTTTGCAAGACAAAAGGCTGGTTGGAAAAAAAACAAAACAAAAACAACCAGAGGCTGTCCTGAGGAAGACTGCAGAGCGGAGGAATCAGCATTCATAAAGGCTCAAGAGCTCTGAATAGCCAGAGGTGAGCAAAATGTTTGAAAAAACCAATGTCCAGCCTTCCAGGGACTCACAGAGGAAGATGAATGGGAAATGAGTCTCCTGGGTGGGCACAGTGTTCGGTGTGTGGGGGAAAGGGAGAAAGGGGCTGGAGGTTAATCAACAAAAGCCCCCCCGCCCCCACCCTTGAGCTGGATATTTGGTTATTTGTGAAGATTTTAGATAACAAATGGAACCAGGCCCACATAAACCAAGAGCGCTGAGCTTGGTTCTGAAGGCAGGGCAGCACAGAACCCTTGCATCAAGAAGGCCATTGACTTTGACAAAGAAACGTGGACCAGGCAAGACATGAAAGTGAGGAGTTAGTGAGAGTGACACCCTCCCCCCTCCCACACGCAGGAGAAACACTCCAGCTTGTACCTTATAATTCAGATTTAATCCACTTGAACAGTCGACGACTGCGTTGTCCGAGATCGGAGAAATTTAGAGCTAGAAGGAACTTCAAGTAACACTGACTCACCGCCTCCCCTCCCCCTCCCGCCCCCACCACCGCTGCCAACTGTCCCAGCCACCCCACCCCACCCCCAGCCGCATCAGGTTGTCACTGGACTTGGTCCAGATGGGCTCCAGTTCAGAACCTCTAAGGAAGCGAGCTTCACAGGACCTCCTCTGGTCGTGGATTCCGACGTTAACCTCATATATGACAGCGAGGCTCTTTCAAATGCTGAGATTCAAACTATTTTTCTCTTTTTCCACGCCACGGGACATAGAGAACAGTTTTCACCTTGAATCTGTAGGTTTAACATGCTTTTATAAGATATATACCAATTGTTAAAAAGTGGTTATCTGCAACAGGAGGTGGTGGAAAAATTCCTATTTTTTTTTTTCATTGTTGCATTTCTTTTAAAACCCTGATATATTACTTCTGCCCTCTCCTGCAATAAAAGACACGGTATTTTAAAAGCTCCTCATGGAGCATGATTTAATTGCCTCTTGTCTCCAGGCTAAATCCTTGTAGTTTTATCCAGAGGTTGACAACCGAGTCCTCGGCAGGGCAGATGGGTGACATAAAGGACTGGGACAGAGACATGGAAGGCAGTGCAGGTGACCGAGGCAAACTGCAGAGAGCACGCCTGGCCGAAAGGCATCCACATCCCAAACTGGGCTGTGCGCCACCAGCCTGCAACCTCTCCCCACGAGCACGCTCCTCATCCAGCATAGCCTGGTTTTTCAAGCTTTCCAAATTGGTATGTAGAGCCCCAAACAGAACATCTTTGGTTTTGGTCATCCAAAGACATGCCATTATCTGTTGTGTCAACAGCAATCTTGGTCTCACGCCAAATACTCGCCAGCACACAGGATTTACACGCCCAGAGACCGATCAGTCCCCAGGTCCTACGAGAGGCTACAGGGGCCCAGCAAAGATCCCAGGAAAATGTGACTCGCAGACTTTACTCTGCACTGGTTCAGGGGCGCCCCATCCTGAGCAGCTGCCACAGCAGACTGCCCCTGGCACACAGAGCCTCTTCTGGCCGACCAGGCCACCTCACCAAGCAGGCTTGCTTCTGTCCAACTGGCTTGAAGTCACACGGGTAACTACATGAGTCAAAATCCACCCAGAGGCAGCAGATGGCCGCGCCGGGCTGAGACGTGGGGAGGAACTGGGCTAGTTGGGCTGAGTCAGAGGCAGGGGCTGCAGACAGCATCTCAGTGGGCACTGACGAGTCAAAACATTACTCCCACCACTGTGTGGTTTTTCGCCCGGCCGGGAGGCTGAGAAAAAACGAGGCGTGAACGCAGCCGAAATGATCACAGGCTTTTGATCCCTAGACCCTGAGATAAAATGGCATTGGACAGGCCCGTCCCACTCCTATGGGGTAAGTGATAGAGGCCTCCAGGCTCGAGTACCTGCCAGCACCCCCAGCCACCCTCCTGGGATCTTTGTCACCGTCAGTGGTGAGCAATGCCGGGCAGAGCCACATGGGGCCAAGACAAGCAGCTCCAAAGCACTGTTTCAAACCTCAACCAAGATGAGTGGAATGACCAGGGGCTCTTGCATTTCTGTCTTCCCGCCCTTACCGGCTTCCCCCGGGGCCCAGGGCTTGGTACACAGCCGGCAACCAGAGGCATTTGTTGGGACAAACTGAAAGTGTGTGTGACGCAAATCCAACAAAGTGACCTTTGCCTGTGACTGGGTTTGGGGCATGTTTATTTTTTTAAGGCAGGATGTCGGCTGTAGAACATTTTGTGAGCCATCCTGAGCCCTGACAGCACCGGTGAAAATCCTGATGTCATTAGTCCAGGCGGACAAATGGGTGTTTCATTTCCTGCTTTGGAATTCTTTCAGTCATAAGACCCTCGGTGTCTCCCAGGCCCACGCCAAAGTGGGAACGTGAATGACACTCATGCATGCCCATGTGGACAGCAGCTCTCATGTGCCAAATGGAGAGGATTTGGACCTGGAGTGTTTTCTTCCTCCTCTTCTCTAGCTTTCCAGCTCACCAGGGAGGTTGTGGACAGTGCCAGTCTGTGGTGATGAACATCACTGATGGGCAGGCCTTGAACCCCCACATCAGCATCAGCACCAATAATCTGGAGGTCAAACTGGGCCAAAGGCCAAGGAGCCAGGAGGCACACAGGCTCCCAGGCTCCCAAACGTGCTTGGACATTAGCACTGGGCACTAGAGATTTCTAGAGAATCGTTAGAAGGTATGGGCCAGAAGAGTCACACAAATGGATTATCAGAAAGAATACATTTTCTGTCTCCACGTTTATTGGGAACCTCAAAGAAAACGAACAGAGGTTGTCTGACCCACCAAAACAATTCCTGATGCAGAGTCACGACATGCTTGGGAATTCTGGATGGTGAAGGGGTGGACTGAGGCTCAGCAAGTTAGCCCATAGTCAAAGGCATCAGGGTTGTTCTGAAAATAAAGATTCAAGAAGCCCAAGAAAATGTTCTTATCTATGAGAAGAGCACACACTGTGGGGTCCTGCTTCATGGCCGCTGTCCAGAGCCGAAGTGCTGGCGTGTGGTTCAAACAGCTGCAGGACAGGAAAGAAGCGTCAGCTCGTCTCAAAGGGAGGCCATCGGGAAACGTGGCATGCATTGCTTTTTAGAGTTACAAGACACAAAAGGTTGGTTTATTTGGGCCGTAAAGTTATCTTAGTTACCTTATTATCAACTGATCGTGATCATATATAGGAGGAAAATCTTATTTTGGGAACAGTTGTGTGTGTTTTGAATTACAGAAGTTGTTGCTTTTAACAACACCATTAAACAACACCGTTAAAATACCTGTGGACTGCCTGCTCTGGGGAAATAAAGTGTGTGTGCTTCACTGTTTACCCACAAAAAGACAACCCCCTGTCATTCTTAGATTTTTACTGAAGGGAGTTTGAAAAAAGTAAAGACAAGTAGTTCCCAAAAACACTTTTTAAAAATCAGCAAAACCATCATCAAACCTTGAAATAATGGAGCTGACCGAGCCCTTTCAAAGATGGATCGGGAAATGGAGGTCCAGGATATACAAGTGACTCGCTCAAGATGGTACAACTGGTTAGTGGGAAATCTGGGAGGGGAGGGTTCCCGGGCCATGGTTCGGTGTTCCATCCCCAGATGAGACAGGTTTTGGTCATGTTTATGTTGAGACATAGTTTAAAATATCTAAATATGTTCTATCTGACCTTCCTTCGGAGACAGCCAAAGTGGGAGATGCAGGAGAGCACTGCTGGGGTGGGTTCGGGTCCACACATTGTGAGGGTATAGATGTAGTTCTTTCTCGGCAGGAGCCGGTTTCCCAGCACCAGAATTGTCCGGCACCCACCCTGTGACTGGCTGGGAGGAGAGCAGGTGCCCACATAAGTTCAACGTCTCTGAGCATCATGGGAACAAAGCCCGTGTTCTGCCTGGGAACCCTACACGGTCTCCCAGAGTCCACCGAGGAATTTCTTCTACTTTAAACATCCCTACATTTCCACAGTGAATGGCTGGCCATTCTGTTTGTTACCCAATCAATCCCATAGCCAAAGGTCTTACTCGGCGATTCCATATACATCCAGTCGCTCAAACCAGGGCCAAAAGAGGTAATCAATCATGGATATACAGTCTCCACCAAAGAAGATGGTGTTCTGATAGCCAAGAATCTAAAAGTTTAAACAGAACAAAAGCAAGTTAATTTACTTACCTGCTGGCATATTTAGAGATGCTAAATATAAATATCAAATTGATTCCCAAAAAGGGAGAACCAAGGCTCTGATACTCCTTCCAATTTGTTACACGATGCGTCTGCCCTTTTCCTGAGGTTTCTTCCACTTCCGTTAGGGCCAAACTCCCAGCCACGCTCAGGTCTTCCCCTCTTTCAACACTGGAGTAACGGAGTGGCTCATCTGACTAGGGAACCTGGAGGAAAACCCAGGCAGAAGGAGCGTAGCCCCGACCTCTTAGCCTGGAACAGGTTCCTCCGAGTGATAAGCTTTCCATGGAGGAGCTCAGTCCCAGGAGACAGGGGCCCTGCCCCACACCAGCCCATGACTGAGAGGGAGGGGACCTCGTTAGCAACCCTATTTGCTGCAGTTGTGATCCCCATTCTCCAGGACCCACTTTATCCATAATTAAGGGGATACCACGGTCTCCATATGTCTTCCTCTTTAGACTTATTTCTCAATTCAAAACTAACGCAGGAAAGAGCAAATGCTATTTAGTGGATTCCCTCAAATCTCAACACTGTCTTTATATCATATTTTCTTTTTTTATTTGAGCTCTTCGAACTTGTCGACACTTTTTGGCCACTCAACACTATTAACTTTTTACATTAAAATAGAATTTCTCATTACCAAATGGGACAGATTTACCCAGACAGATAGACTGTAAAGTGTAAAGCAAACAGATAAACTCTTAACAGATAGCCAAAATACAGTAAAAAAAAAAAAAAAAAGTAGTTGAAAATTTTCCAAGCAAAAATGCCTAGGAGAGGTTATTGTTGAGCCAGGTCTTTTCCAAAGAGAAAAGTATAGTGCCAATTACCTAATTAAATCAAGCAAATAACTCTCTTTGACCCATATAACTCATAATCAACTACATACTTCCCTCTAGCTAGAGAGCCAGATTCCTATATCCTTTATCTGGATTTTTGTATTCCTATCTCTATCATCCATACTCCAGCTTATGAACTCTCCGATGTAGTCTACAGTTGTAGTTAAGAACGTCAGCTCAGGAGCAGGCGAACCTGGTCCTATGCTAGGCTCCACTTCCTATTCAATATGGAATCCCAGGCAACTTACCTACCTACCTCCTCCTCTAAGCCTCACTTTCTCATCTGTACAATGGTGGTAAGTTAGTGCCCACCTCAGAGGTTATGGTGAGGAGTGACGTAATCATGCATGAGTAAACATAAGCTCTTACAATGAGAAAGCAAAGAGACGTCCAAAGCTTACATCTACAGAGGGCAGATGCATCTCTGACAGAAAAGATCGATGGGATCCCGCACCTGCCACCCTTCTCAGAAGAGAAAGCAAATCTTGTTGCCCTAAAGTCCAAGTTTTCATTATCCCCCAATATGGCATGGGGGAGTTCTACTAGTGTCCTGGAAGTCTGAAAAAATTTTAGGTAGCATCACTTTGTTCAAGAAAACTAACAGGATGGTACTAAACCACCCGAATCTGGCCAATGAAAACTCAAAACAGAGGCTATTTTAAGGCATAAGGAAAACAGATCTGACTTACATCAGAAAGGAACAAATTGTTCAGTTTTTATGGATTCCAGACAGCATCAAATCTTCTTTATGTTCATGAATGGATAATAATTACCCAAGCTTTTACCACTGGCTTCAAAACATATATCTCCAGCTTATTATTGGCTTTCAGGGCACAAATCAGAATGAAATCTAAATCAACCAACCCTGGAACAAGTAAAGCTCTTCTGTTTACAGAGCACCAGTGTTCTTGGGAAAGTCCTTGTCAAAACAAATCATATATGGACATTTATTGGAACCCATGATAGGTCCTTTGGTAAAGTGGTATTTTGAAAATGGATAACTGCTTAGTAATTGATATTTATTTAGTATATACTTTTAAAGCTTTTTATTTACTCAAAGTATGTCTTTAATATACATGTTATAGATACAATTAATTCTTATATAAACACTCAAAGTAATTCAAGCCCTATGAAAGTACACGGTACAATAAAAAGTCAAGATGAGCATAGACATGGAATGGATGAGACCTCACTTACCCTCTGCCAGCCCCTCCCAACTCCAAAATACACAGTCACAGTCCCTCGGACTTTCTTCTTTGTTTTAAGATTTTATTTATTTATTTGACAGAGAGAGACAGTGAGAGAGGGAACACAAGCAGGGAGAGTGGGAGAGGGAGAAGCAGGCTTCCCGCGGAGCAGGGAGCCCAATGCGGGGCTCGATCCCAGGACCCTGGGATCATGACCTGAGCCGAAGGCAGACGCTTAACCCACTGAGCCACCCAAGGGCCCCTCTTGAAATCTTTAAGACCCTCAGTGGGAGCGCTCCCTTCCATGTGAACCTGATAACCCTCCAGACCTGTGCAGTGGCCTTTCCCTTGAGAATCACAGAACATCAGTGTGGGAGGGGTCACCGGAACTCCTCTAGTGGGACTCCCCTCCCATTTTACCATTTATTTACACCATGCTCATTACACAAGGGATTAGAGATGCAGTGTAAAAAAAAAAATGTGTACCATAAAATATTAAACACGGAAAATAATAAAACGCTAAGATCAGAGAAAACAAAAGTTAGAACAGAAGGTCAAAACAAGGAAGGAAAATGACATCAAGATATCAAGCCCAGGGTCCTGCAGAGTTCCTTAAATAAAGTTTTGAATTTGACTTGAGTTTCCTGGCTGCTGAAGGGGAGAGGAAAACATACTGGTGAGATTGATTCTTGCCTCTCAGGTGGAAGCACAGACTCTCATTTTCAGGAGAGGAAACAGTCCCAGAGAGTTAAAGGAGCTCTCTGGGTAGCGCAGAGCTAAGCCAAAAACAACATTCTCCTTATTCCCAGACTAGAACCAGCCCTTGTGGGCGCCTGGGTGGCTCAGTTGGTTAAGCGACTGCCTTTGGCTCAGGTCATGATCCTGGAGTCCCTGGATCGAGTCCCGCATCGGGCTCCCTGCTCAGCGGGGAGTCTGCTTCTCCCTCTGACCCTCCCCCTCTCCTGTGCTCTCTCTCATTCTCTCTGTCTCAAATAAATAAATACAATCTTAAAAAAAAAAAAAAAGAACCAGCCCTTGTGTCGCTGAACTTCAAATATGTAAGTATAGGACTCTATAATCACAGCAGCTTCGCCAAGTCTCTTGTGAATTCTTTGTTCTTTAAATTTAAGTATCAGCAAAAAGCTGAGAATTGGCAAACTCCGAAAGCCCTGCCCCTCTGGAGCCAAGGCTGGCCCAGCTGTGAGCTTCCCTGTAAGAACTCCCTCCCTCCTCAGTCCTATTTTCTCTCTCAAACAGGGGCTTTGCCAGACTGGGAGATGAGACACAAATCATGGTAAAAAACTAACAAACAAAACAAACAAAAAACAAAAACAGACAAACAAAAAACCTTATCAAAATTCTCTCCTGGGATGCCTGGCTGGCTCAGTCTGCTGAGCACGGGACTCTCGATCTCAGGGTTGTGAGTTCACGCCCCACGTTGTGGGTAGAGATTACTAAAACTAACATTTTTACAAAATTCTCTCCTTCCTGTTCTATTCCATTGATAACGTCTTCAGGCAACTTTACTAATAAATAGTTCTCCTGTGTTCTCAGTTTAAACTCAGTCGCTTGCTTACAGCCAATTAGCTACTCTGACAGATTTTAGGATAAATAGTAAAATAAGACAGTAGGATTTCCAGCCCCTGAACATGAAAAAGCCCGGATGGAAGAGGCCCTTGTCTTCTTCGAGGGCCTCTCGGGCTCCCCCAGGAGGACCCAAGAGAGGTTCGCGCCAGAGAGCCAGTGGAAGGAAGAAGCGCGTCGGGCTCCCCCTTGTGGCCGTCGGTGGTGAGGCGCCCTGGCCGTGGCTCCCCGAGGAGGTTCACCAAGGAAGGAGGTAAGAGAAATCTGTAAGGTTTTGGGGAGAGAAGCAAGATCATAAAGAGAAGCAAATCCCAGACTTCCTCACACGAGGCATTCTGAAAAGCTTCCATCTAGAGTCCTGGGTAGTGAAGCTTGGGATCAGCTTCACTAACTGTGCTTAACCTTGAGAGGTCCCTGCCCTGCACCCTGCCATTGCCTGCAAGGACAGACAGCCCGGTGGCTTGCAGAGGCGTTGGCTGTCCTTGCTGGAGAACAAAGAAAGACTTTTTTCTTCATGGAAACGGTTCCTAAGAAGCAGAATCCACCCCCTACCCCCAAAGGACACAAAACCACCTGCCGATACATGAGCAAGGCAGGCTCTTCTCCAGAAGCAGCAGAAAAGTACTCAACTCCAGCGCAGAAATCCTGAGTCCATAAAAGTAAGAGAGGGTTCTCAAGATTTCAAATTTCAGGTTCCTGTTACACCAAAGTACAGCTGAGGTTGAGCTAACGAGAATGAACTGATTCCCTGTAAAATGAACCAACGGTAATAGAAACAAACTTGGAGTACATATAAAAACCATTTCTCCTCTGGAACGAAGCCTCCGACGTAGGGTCTGGAACAGAACACGCCCCTCCTGCTGTTCATCAATTATGACCTAGAGTCCCCTATGAAGATTCAGAATGCAATTTGTCAACCTTTGGGGCTTAAAGGACCATCCTGAAAATTCTTTTTTTTTTAAATTTTTTATTGTTATGTTAATCACCATACATTACATCATTAGTTTTTGATGTAGTGTTCCATGATTCATTGTTTGGGCATAACACCCAGTGCTCCATGCAGAATGTGCCCTCTTTAATACCCATCACTAGGCTAACCCATCCTCCCACCCCCCTCCCCTCTAGAACCCTCAGTTTGTTTTTCAGAGTCCATCGTCTCTCATGGTTCATCTCCCCCTCCGATTTCCCCCCCTTCATTCTTCCCCTCCTGCTATCTTCTTTTTTTTTTTTTT
>NC_058408.1:129767743-129847120 GCF_002201575.2 Neomonachus schauinslandi | reverse complement strand
TCCAGCAACCCTCAGTTTGTTTCCTGAGATTAAGAATTCCTCATATCAGTGAGGTCATATGATACATGTCTTTCTCTGATTGACTTATTTTGCTCAGCATAATACCCTCCAGTTCCATCCACGTTGTTGCAAATGGCAAGATTTCATTCCTTTTGATGGCTGCATAATATTCCATTGTATATATACCACATCTTCTTTATCCATTCATCATCCTGAAAATTCTATGCTGGAATCCTTTTAATGGACTTACTTCTTTTGTCAACATATATGTGTATAGTAGTAGAGGGGGAAGCTAGTAGGCCAATGCTTGACAAGTCAAATATCTTTAAAGTGATGGGTGGTGGATGAAAATATAAATGGATGTTTTTAATTTCCCCTAACGGGTAAGATGACTTCTTACTCGTAAAAGCTGTGGGAGAAATCACAACAGGAAAGACCTATATAGCACGATATTGCTAAATGTTGTATTTCTGTTAAGTATAAATAAGATAAGCCAGACTAAAAGTTAAAAACAAAAGAAACAAATAAAAAACAAGTGTTTTTGAAAAACAGGCAAATATCCTTTATATATAAGGACCTCATTAAGAGGAACTTTTACAAATCAACAAGGAAAATCAGGAAGCTCTTGATAGATGGGTAACAGACCATTTTCACAAACAAAACACAAAGAGGTGGCATACTTGGGGGGAAAATCTTCTACTTCACTAGCAATCAAAGAAATACAAATTAAGTCAACAGTGAAAAACTACTGCTTCTCTCCAAAGCAGGCAAATATCTTCTTTAATGAAATCTCCCCACAGTGAAAAGTGGACGTGCAAAGAGAATTTTTATATACTGCTGGTCGGGGGCAAACAGCACAAGGCTTTGGGGAAGCAATTTAGCAGGCACACAGCTCAAGCCTCTTAATGTTCATACCCTTTGATCTGGTGATTCCATTCCTGGAAATCTGACCCAAGGACATTCTCAAATAGAGAAAATGTTTTTTATGCAAAAAAAAAAGCTGCCGTTTCTTGCAGCACCATTCACAATGGTAAATGACTAGAAACAATCTAAATATTCCTGATGGGGGTGCTGGATAAAATAACTCCGGTTTATACACATGGCAAATTATGTAGAATGAAAGTGATTTTTTTTCTATTTTTAATGATTACACACATAATAGAGAAACACATTCTCATTATTTGAAAAAAATTCAAATGATAGAAAGCAGTTTAAATGGCAAAGACCTGCCCTTCCCCATCCCTGCTTTTACCCACTTTTCTTTCCTATCCCCATACTCATCCCTTTCCCAGTAGCAGCCTCTCTTAGGAGTGCCAGGTGTATCTCTCTAGGCATTCTTCTGGACATTTATTTACATGTATATGTACACATATGCACAATTGTTTTCTTCTACAAAAATGGGATCATGCCATCTGCATTACTGTGTAAGTCACTTAAATATTTCTAGGCAATCTTTCCATGTCAGTACACATGGATCTACCTCATCCCTTTTAAACTGCTGTACAGAATTCCACAAGATGAACATAATTTATCTAACCATTCCCCGTCTGATGTATGTTAAGGTTTATAATTTTCACCCTCATAAATAATGCTTCTCTTATAAATGCTCAATACATATAAACAAGTATTTACAGAGTTTATAAAAACATGGGAAGATCTTTACATCATAATGGAAACCTAGTTCCATATACAGTACAATTTTAACTACATAAAAATATACATAGCAGAAAAGGACAGGAAACAAACAGTCCAAAATGTCCAAATGTCCAAAACAAAAAATCCAACCAGTAGTTGTTTCTGGGTAGTGGGATTATGGATTTTTTTGTCTGAGTTTCTATATTTTTCTGTATTTTCCAAATTCTCTCTAAAGAACAAGTATTTCTTTACAATTGGAGAAGAGTAAAATTAATCTCTAGATAATAGGAATAATCATTATTCTATTATTTACATGGTGCTAGATGGCATAGTGGGAGGCTATTAACAGAAATACAGCAAATATTAGTTTACCTAGAAAGCAGCTGTCAGAAGTGGACAATGGGTGAAGTTACCGAAGCAGCAAGAGCACTAAAACCACCCAGTCAGCCTCTGTCAATAGAGGATAATCAGTTGGAAGGATGGTGGTTACAACTAAAAATGGCGTATTAGTAGATAGGCTAGATCAGCTAGCAAACCCCAGAGAACTGACAACATAGGTCCAATACAAAAACTTGCTCATAAATGCTCACAGCAGCATTACCTGTAGTAGCTAAAAAGTGGAAACAACTCAAGTGTCCATCAACTGATGGATAAACAAAATATGGTATATCCATGCAATGCAATACTTTTCAGCCACAAAAAGGAATAAAAGATGAACCTTGAAAACATTATGTTAAGTAAAAGAAGGTCATGAAAGGCTAACATTTTATGTTTCCATTTACATGAAATGTCTAGAACAGGTAAATTCATAAAGATAAAGTAAATTAGTGGTTGCCTATGGCTGGGAAGTTTTGAAGAAATGGGAAGCCAGTGCTAATGACTAAGGGATTTCTTTTTAAGATGATGAAATGTTCTAGAATTAACTAGTGGTGATGGTTGCACAACTATGTAAATATACTAAAAACCACTGAACTGCACACGTGAAAAGGGTGAATTTGTGGTATGTGAATTATGTCAATAAAGCTGTTATAAAAAATAGCTAGTAGCAATGAATTTAGTTTGTAGACATGGTAAGTTAGTTGATAACAAGATAAATTTTGCTTATAAATCATTTGCCATACACAAAAGGCTATAGAAAGTTATTTTCAATGAACAGTTAGCCAGATATAAACTTTCTTTCCTTCCTGTCCTAGTAACATCAAAAGAGAAACAACCAAGCAACATATAAATAATTTCATTATTGAAGTTAATAAAAATTAAAAAAGAGAAATAGCAAAACTTAACCAAGACACTGTGGTCTAACTGGGCACAAATGTATTCTTTCTGGAGAGGAGAAAGGACAGATTAAAAATTAAGGTTATGGGAGAAATTCTGAATCAAGAAAATATTTAACTAGAGATGCTCCTGGGTGTTGTAAATACAACTTACACAAATTTGCCCTCACGCAAACAGCGGCACACACAAGGCACGTAATCAAATTGGGCGAGGTGGGAAACTTTGCGTGGAGATACCACAAGGCAGGTTGGGGAATGCCAAGAATTAAAAATATCAGGTGTCCTGTGGCCCCCAGAAGCTGAAGGCCTCAAGTTACTAGGCAGGTTGTCCCTCCCTCAGCGTTTCTCCAGAGTTATCTATGTTACTGCCCTTCTCATTCACTTTTATTGAGTTCTGCTGATGACTAGCAGGAGCTCAAGCAATAGCCAGAATACAGAATTCATTATGCACAGAAACACTGACTTAGAGCACAATTCTGAAGCATCAGAGAAATCTGGCCGAATCCTGTCTTTCACTGCCCTTGAACTTGAGCTGACTGCTTCCACAATGAAAACATTTAGAATGAGGGCACGGGCAAAAAGAAGGAGGAGGAGGAGGAGAAGGAGGAGGAGGAGAAAGAACAGAAGCAGCATTGCTGAAAAGTCTGGCACATTCAAATCCACAAAGATAAAAACGAAGGTGGGCTCAAAGTGCTATTCTGATATGGTGAAATCAATCACACGTTATAAAAAGAATAAAGCTAAAAAGATGAGTACCACTGAGGTTGATTCAGTAAAGTCTCGAAAGTTGGTTTGAAAACAGAAAGCGTGGTTACAGAATGGCCTCCCCGTTATTTTAAAACTCACGAAAATGTTCAGAACAGGAAAGGAAGCAGGGAAGCTGCTGGTTTGATCATGAAAACAGCAGTCGTGCACCTCAAAGAATTGTGAACCTATTACAGAAAAATGTGGTTATAGAACAAGCACAGTTAACCTTTAATTTGGATGAAGCTATTTTTTAAGAAAAAATTTTAAAGTCAGGGCATTTACTTCAAAAGAAGAAACTGTCAGGGTTTAAGGCTGTAAAAGGTAAAATGAGCCTTTTGCTTGAGAATAACATGGCCGAAGATTATGTATCTCAACTTGCTTAACCCTCCGAAAGACCACATATATTTAATACACTTTCAGCTCTCACAGAATCCTGATTATACAAAACCATGCAAAAGAGTTGCACAAGTCAGGGAACATTCTCTATCAAAATTATTCTGACAAGTTTCTATCTCACTAGAATCTCCTAGAGTCAATATACTGGTATTTAGATGATTGGATCAAATAATTCAAGCTAAATGGGCATGTTTCAGATTCTGATATTACTTACATTTTATTTATAATTCATGCTAATGATGGGACAAAACCACATTCAAATCTGCTAGAACAATGCTGAATACTCACTCACTCAGAGGTCCTTAAATACCATCAGTGAAAGCTACCTAAACCTGGGCTAGTTAACAGGTTATTTCTAGGACTCAGCTACTGAAGATAAAGTGGAAATGTGTCATTCAGTGATGTGCTGGAGCTGACCAATCACCAATCACATCTCTTCTCAGCCCTGAGCTTAGAGACACAGCATTGGTAGGTCAAAATCAGCCTTTGGTGGGAGTATTTACATCACTGAAATCAGAAAATGGTATAAATCAGAGATTCTTTTTCTTCTTTCTGAGAGTCATTTCTTATAGATGATTATTCATCATCTATAATCAGAAAATGGTGTAAATCAGAGCTTCTTTTTCTTCTTTCTGAGAGTCATTTCTTATAGATGATTATTCATCATCTATAAATACTGCAACTGTACAATTCTAACATTTGAGAGAGAAAAAGAGAGCACGAGCAGGGGGAGGGGCAGAGGGAGAAGCAGACTCCCTGCTGAGAAGGGAGCCTAACGTGGGGCTCCATCCCAGCACCCTGGGATCATGACCCCAGCTGAAGGCAGACACTCAACCAACTGAGTCACCCGGTGCCCCCTGGGAAAGGCTTTGAATAAAGGGGCCTGGCCTTTTCCATTTTTCCCCTCTGTTCTCCTTTCTGCAACCTGGAGCTTGAATGTGATGGCTGCAGTTCCAGCAGCTGTTTTGTGATTTTAAGGATGAAAGACTTGTACTAAAGATGACAGAACAGATGGAAAGAAAGATCCTCAGTCCCTAGTAACTATAAAAAAGCCATCAAAATAACCCTGAACTGCACTACCTCTGGCTCTTTTGTGTAAAAGAATAAAGCCTTATAAAATAAGTTTACAGTAGGTAGGTCCCTTTTACCAACAGCCAAATAAAATCCCTAATGAATATAAATCTTAGCTTCATTGGCAGAAAGTACAGAAGCCATGCATAGCTTCTTAAGGAATGCGGTACCTCAGGGAAAGGAAGAAATTCATCACATGCCTTTCTCCTTCCTTGCCAGATTTTCTTTTCTTTTTTTTTCTGGAAATGACATGATTTTATATATTGAAAAAAAAAACCTAAAGAATATACAATAAATATTAGAGCAGGATACAAAATCAATATGTGAAAATTAGTTGCATGTCCATACCGTATCAATGGAAAATCTGAAAAAAAAATTAAGAAATCACTTCCATATAAAATAACATCAAAAAATAAAATATCTAGGACTAGATACAATAAAAATGCAAGATTTTTTACATTGAAACTACAGTTTCAAAATTAATTAGAGAAGATAAAAATAAATGGAATTAAAAAAACACAGTATGGTAGTGGCACAAAATCAGACACATAGATCAGTGGAACAGAATAGAGAACTCAGACATAAATATATTTATACCAGAAATATAAACTGGTATAGCCACAATGGAAAATATTATGGAGATTTGTCAAAAAATTAAAAATAGAACTACCCATATGAACCTGCAACTCCACTTCTGGATATATTATCTGAAAGAAATGAAATCATTATCTCAAATGAGATATCTGCACATTCATGTTTATTGAATCATTATGCACACTAGCCAAGATATGGAAACAACCTAAATGTCCTATGATGGGTGATGGATAAAGAAAATTTGCTATGTATGGTTTTTTTCACTATTTTTTTCATTTAAATTCAATTAATTAACATATAATATATTATTAGTTTCAGAGGTAGAGTTGAGTGATTCATCAGTCTTATAATACACCCAGTGCTCATTACATCACATGCCCTCCTTAATGTCCATCACCCAGTTACCCCATCCCCCACTCCCCTCCCCTCTAGCAACCCTCAGTCTGTTTCCTATGATTAAGAGTCTCTTGTGGTTTGTCTCCCTCTCTGATTTCATGTTGTTTTATTTTTCCCTCCTTTCGCCTATGATCCTATGTTTTGTTTCTTAAATTCCACGTATGAGTGAGAAATCAAATGATAACTGTCTTTCTCTGATTGGGTTATTTCACTTAGCATAATACCCTCTAGTTCCATCCACGTCATTGCAAATGGCAAGGTTTCATTTTTTTGATGGCTGAGTAATATTCCAGTGTGTGTGTGTGTGTGTGTGTGTGTGTGTGTGTGTACCACATCTTCTTTATCCATTCATCTGTCGATGGACATCTGGGCTCTTTCCCTAGTTTGGCTATTGTTTCCTTGCCACATTTTCAAGAATAATTTTATAGCAGGTGAGTGGAGGGCAAGCACCCACAAATTAAAATTAGATGACTAGTAGCTGAACTTATCAAAGACCTGCAGAAAGAAGAAGTCTGGGAAAGCAGAGGGTGTCAGAGTGACCAGGCTAGTGACCCTGTATTGCTTCTTCCACTGTAACTGACCAGGAGAGGGACCTCTCTTTGTACCTCTTCAAGGTTGCAGAATTCCTGACGCAGGGCAAGCTTCAGATCAGCGCATTCTCTCCCGCATCTCAATGCTACCAGACACTCCTTGGTCAAATGTGGGACCTAATCAGAGAACACAGGTTCTTAGTGGAGAAGTCTGAGGAAACTCTGTGCTCTACTCTGCCTAAAAATGCAGCCAGAGCTTTATCACTCCAACTTAACAGGCCAACACCCACATCCAGGCTCCCCACCTCCTCAGAGGGTCATCCCTGTGGCTCCAGAAATCCACTGTCACGACACCATGGTAAAACAGGGTGCTTTAAAAGCAGTTCTCCAGTGCTCCTTACTTGCTCAGCTACTCCATGCTGTACAATCTGAGGCGGGGCACTTAACCTCCCTAAGCCTCAGTGCTGTCATCTGAAAAATGGATACAATAACAGTACCCACCCTAAAGGTCACTTGTGAGCATTAAATGAGTTAACTTGTATAAAGCAGGTAGGATAGCACTTGGTACAGCATAAATGCTCAAGCTATGTCAGCCATTGAGGCCCCTGAGTTCCTTTATCTCTTTTCAAAGAGAACTATCATTGGGGTGCCTGGGTGGCTCAGCCATTAAGCATCTGCCTTTGGCTCAGGTCATAATCCCAGGGTCCTGGGATCGAGCCCCACATCGGGCTTCCTGCTCAGCGGGGAGTCTGCTTCTCCCTCTCCCACTCCCCCTGCTTGTGTTCCCTCTCTCGCCGTGTCTCTCTCTGTCAGATAAATAAATAAAATCTTAAAAAAAAAAAAAAGACTATCATAAAATTTCCCCATCATTTTTTCTTGGATTATCAACAGGTACCCCCTTTTCTCTCTTCCTCACATTTCCTGGACAGTTGGCACTGTTGCTCCGCATAAAGGGCAGTCCCCTTTCATGCATTACCTTTTTCACACCCCAACATTTTTTTACCTGAAACTTTAGAAAGTTTAACACTCTTTGTACCTTTGTACCTTTGTACCTGAGGTGGGGAGCCTGGATGTGGGTGTTGGCCTGTTAAGTTGGAGTGATAAAGCTCTGGCTGCATTTTTAGGCAGAGTAGAGCACAGAGTTTAAACTTTAACACACTACCAGTTTTCAGCTCTTTCAACGTTCCTACTACCTGTCACACCATCATAACCATGCCATATCCATACCTCTTGAGACTGCTAGTTGAAATAGAAAAAAGCCTATCAGTCAAGCCTTTAATCTTTAATATTAGAGGTGACAGCTCTACTATTATTCCATACTAGTTACCCTCCTAAGATGCAGGTAGTATTAAAACAAAAACAATTAGATCAATGATTTAACTTTAAAAATGAACTGACATTTGGGAAACCCATACTAAATAAAATGGACTGTATGTATGTGACTTTTTTAAAAAACTGGATATACCTTATAGAATAACTCCAATAACATCTTTTGGCGAGCCCGCTCATAAGGGTCATATGGATACAGCTTTCTCCCAGGATAAGCATCATCCAGGTATTCACAAGCGATGACAGATTCATAGATCAACTGACATTTACTGTTCTCCAGGACAGGAATTTGGCCAAAAGGGTGTTTTGTATAGTACCACTCAGGCTTGTTTCTCAGGTTAATGTTGATAACTTCATGTCTTAAAAACCAAAGGGAAAAACAAGACAGAACAAGAATGAGAGGCTTATGCAGGCAGACACTCACCCCGAAAGCAGAAGCAATCAATTTATAAAATTTAAGTTTGCAATAAGTTTTCCGAAGTTTAAGTTTCTCCAGAGAAAAATACATAGCAACATCTTTGTCTCATTCACATAGTTAAGATGTGCTAAATGTTTTCTCTGCCTTGTCTCACGTGCTCCTTGTGACTCCTGGCTCCAGGAGTTTGAACTTCCTGCCCATTATCACTTTGAGGAGACAGCAGAGCCACGCTGAGAGCCAGGCAGTCTGACTCAGAGTGCACACACTCAACCACAGCATTACAGGGTCTCCTGCATTTTAGAGCTTGCAAATACACATCTGACATTAACAGGTCACAACAGAATATGGCAAATGTCAGCAGTTACGAGCTCAAATTCTGGCATCAGAGTGCCTGGGGTCTGGACAGTCTAGCTTGTGATGTTGGCCAAATTCCTTAACCTCTCTGTGCTCAGTGTCCTTAATTGTAAAATGGGATAATAATTGTACCCATCTCTTGGCATTGTTGTGAGGATTGAATAAGTGAGTATGTCTAAAGTGCTTAGGACAGTGCTAGGTACATAAGCATCAATAACCTCTTATTCTTCTCATTATTAATTATTATTAGAGGCTCAAGCCTATAAAGTTACCAGAAGTGCTCACCTATGTTTAAAAGATTAAAGGAAACAAATGAGTATGTTCTTTGCTCAGTCGAGGAGATGGTCTTAAATCCTAAAGCAGTGGTTTTCAACAGGGTGTGATCTGGCCCCATCTGCAGGGACACAAGTCAATGTCTGGAGACATTTTTTGGTCGTCATAGCTAATGGATAGAGGGCAGGGATGCTGCTAAATGTCCAACAATGCACAGGGCAGCACCCCACCCCAACCCAAACACACATATACACACAACCAAGAACTACCTTGCCCAAAATGTCAACAGTGCCAAGGCTGAGAAACCCTGCCCTAAAGAAATATTTACATTGGTTCCTAAGCTACCAGTTTGTCACTAAGGGTAAAACATCAAGCTACTGTTATTTTAAAATAGGTAACCTTAGGGCCAAGGAGATTTGAGCAATAAGGAAGAATCTGGAAATACATTCCATATACACTCAACAAAGCAGAATTACATAGTTTTGTTTAAAATGTCTCTATATTAGTATTTCTCTGACATGAATCTGACACTCTGAAGTCATCCCTTAAAGGATGGACTCTCCAAGAGTCAAAAGCCTCACTTTGGCTTTGAGGCTAGCTGCACACACCCCCCCCCCCCCGCCCCCAACCAGTCCCTATTCCAGCAAAGTGGCTCTGCCTCCCATATACAGACCTCCTCTACAGGTGCTGGTTTCACAAAATTCCTTCTGGAAGAAAATGTACCTATTTCTCAAGGATGTCAGAACCTTCAAGACGCCTCTTGACCGAAGTTCTTTTCTATGTAATTGTTTGGAACTATCTGTTCATTCATTCATTCAAAAAATATGTTTAAACACCTACCTTTCACCAGGCTCTCTTCTAGCTCAAGAATAAAAGAGACAAAAGCCCTACCCTCAAGAACTTACATTTAGCCTTGGGGGCGGGGGAGCGGTGGAAGTGGGGCTGGGTAGCGTGGAGGAAAGAGGGAGAAACAAAAATGTGGGAGGAGGGAAGCGCCGTGAAGTAAGTGAGTGCAAGTGCACTGAAGGGGCGGGGGGCGGGGGCCCTCAGGCTGCAGCAGTCCGAGAAGGCCTGGGCAGCCTCCGCCGTGCCCTGCCTTCGGCAGCGAGGCGGCACGCAGGCTTCTCGCCGGAGGCACCGTTAGGTTTGCACTGAGTTGTCCTCAAAGTTTCACGCACAGACACGGCTCCGAAGAAAGCTCGGCAGTTCAGGACCGCCCGCTACAGAGCCCGCCCTTGGCTAACCCTTTACTGACTTTGCCTCAGAAGCAAGGGACACAAGGAGCCCCTCTGAAGTCTGAGCAGGGCGCCCCGGATTTTGCACACCCCGCGCGCCTGTGCGGCTCTGGCCTCCGGCTTCTCACCTGATGCCTTTGGCCCGGAGGACAAGACGCGTCCTGTGCGCGTAGGGGCAGAACCTCATGCTGTAGACGCGGATCAGGCCCTCTGGGACCGGCCCCGGGGGCAGGCTTCCTGTGGGGGGATAGGAGGAGGCAGGGGCCCGTAAGTCCACCGGGAGAGGGGCTCACTCGCCTCCCCGGGACCCCAGGAGAACTGCGCGCGCACCACCTCCCGCGTCCGAGAAGACCCATTTGTATGTGGCTTTTGTGCAGAGGCTCCCTTCAAATCCCTCCCCGCCGCGCCGAGCAGCCCCCTCTCCAGAGCCAACTTTCCCAGCCACGCGGCGCCCCCAGTCCGGGGACCGCTGTCGAGGGGGCTCACCTTTCCCCAAGGCCCTAGTCGCATCCTCCATGATCTCCGAGCGTCTGCGAAGCTTGGAACGCTCGCCGAGGCCGCAGGCTCCGAGGACAGCCGCGCTCCAGCGCGCCCCTCCTGCCCCAAATTCAATTTTTGAGCGCCTGAGCTCAGGGATGGGGGCGGGGGCCTGTAGGGTGGCGAAGGAGGCAGAGGGGAAGTGATCTGGGACGGGAGCCAGGATACCTTAAGCAAGAGAGCACATCCCTCGACTTGGAAGCCTAAGAGTTGGGAGTGGGCAAGAAACCCCTGAAAAGTAACCCCTTGCCTTGAACACGTGGGTAGCGCATTCAGTGGGGTCTCTCCTCCACATCAAAAAATCCCTGAAGAATGGGCATTTGAACTCCAGCATGTCCTTCAAAGGAGTTTAATAAAACCTGATCAGGGTAATGATGTTTTCTTTCGCGCCCTAAGCCCTTCTTCCTGCATCTCCCTATAGGGACACAACCTCCCTATAATGAGTAAGATTTGTTTTATATAAAGCCAAATTTCCTCAGCATATAGCAGATAAGGAAGAAAAATTTGTTAGTGTTGAGATCTTGCATAACCCTGAGAGTGAGTACCTCCTTAAACTTTGTGCCCTAGACCCCACACTTGCTTCACCTTAGTTCTGGCCCTATTTGTGAGATTTTGCCCCAGCTATGGAAAACAGGTGATTAATAGAAACATTATTTACCTAGAGGCAGAAACAAATTCAGCCCCAGCATACATTTCAGAGAAAACTCTTTCTGGTTGCTATGGAAAACATGGCCAACAGCCCAGCAATGTGGGGCCACTGGGATGGCTCTTCCATCTATCTTAGATAAAAGAGGTAGCTGGCCTTTGCTCAGACCCTCATAGGCTGAGATCCTGAAATTCAGCAGGTGGTAAAATAACTCCTTTAATTTTACACGACTTAGTTGAAATGGGAATTGTTTGTCGATGGATTGTATAAGACTGACAGGTAAAGAAGGAAAGAAAATTATGATATGTCCCACTTACACTAAAGGATTTCCATCGACTACCTTATTTGATTCCCATGACTACTCAGTCAGGCAGCTAGTATTATTCCTAATTTACACAACAGAAAACAGCCTCAGAAAAATGAAATTATTTGCCCAAAGTGACCAGCTAATGGGGTCAAAGAACTTTAAGAGTCTAAAGCCTGACTTATTGTCTTGACCTCTAAAGGCGGTTAACAGTATGAAGAGGAAAGAATATAAGTCCTGGAAAAGATATAGCACATAATAGCTGCTCATACGTTAGCTGAATCTAAATAGCTTTGTTAAAATGACAGAACCTAATTATGTAACTTATGAATGGGTAACTGCTGGCCTTTGGAATTCCAATCTATTCAGAAATTCTTGGTTAATAGGTTAACATTTTTTTTCTACTGAATAAGAATCTTTTAAAATCTTCAGAATAGTGACTCAGTTACATTTTTTGCAAAGTCAGAGTGACTTCGTGTGATTTTGAGTAGTTGTCAGTTTATGAGAATTGGAGAATGGCAAAAATGTTTGCATAAATGTTCTCTGAAAATAAAATGCATATATGTCAGCAAGACATCTGGTATTGGAAAAGATAGACTGACGTGCTAGCTAACAATTTTGTGCTTTGGGAGACAGATAAAGTAATAGGATGACTACTGTTCTGGAGCTAATTTGATCAAGAAGAACAAATTGGTGGTAAAATGAAAGCAACAAACATAACCATGTCATGGGGGATTTTCTGGTAGACAAGCAGATGACTCCCAGGCAGACAAATGTATCCCCACATAAAGAAAGCAGATTTCAAAGAGCTGAGAGAAAATATATCCAGATTCTAAAGGGGAGGGCCATAAGAGGAATGTGAAATTGTTAAAATCAAAATAAATGATTATTTACACGTATTTGGTGCTTTATGTATATTCACTCATTTAATCCTTAAAATAGTCCTATTAGAATTCTATAATTTCATTTTAAAAGATGACTAAGCTGACGTTGGCAAGGTCAAGTCACCCGTCAAAAACCTCACAACTAACAAGAGATAGAGGGAGGATTATGAAGCCTGGAAGTTCAACCCCTGGGGCAGGACTCCAACCAGAATCTTATCTATACCAGAGATGGGCAAACTTTTCTGTAAAAGTTGAGATAGTAAATACTTGAGGCTTCCAGCCATCTCGTCTCAACGACTCACCTCTACATTTTAGAGTGAAAACAGCCATAGATAATATATAAATGAACGGGAGTAGCTGTGTTCCAATAAAACATTATTTATGGATGCTGAATTTCAATTTTATATTTTTAAAAGACTTTTTTTTAGAGTAGTTTTAGGTTCACCACAAAACTGAGAATATATGGAGATTTCCCATATACTCACTACCCCTACACAAACACAGCTTCCTCCACCATCAACATCCCCCATCAGAGAGATACATTTTTACAATCAACAAGCCTGCACTGATACATTATTGCTCAAAGTCCACAATTTTCATGAGGGCTCACTCTTGGTGAATTTCATATAATTTTCCTGTGGCACAAATTATGGTTCTTCTCTTGATTTTAAAAAACCATTTAAAAATGTAAAAACCATTCTTCGTTCTTGGGCTGTACAAAACCCAGCAGTGGACCGGATTTGGCCTGCTAGCCTTAGTTTGCCCATCCCTGCTCTATATTGACGATGATAGAATTAGCAATGGACAAACTGGGAATTCCACTTGTAAAGTGGAAGGTTACTGGATCACCTTTTTACTATGCCAGAAAAGAATGTATTTCCAACTTTCTTCTCCTCATTGCCACCTTTTAAGGGAAACCAACTCTAAGATTTGGAAGATACTATTTATTAAAAGTATATCTGTGTAGGGGAAGTCACGTTCTAAAATGGGAGTGTAGGGCGCCTGGGTGGCTCAGTCGGTTAAGCGTCTGCCTTCGGCTCAGGTCATGATCCCAGGGTCCTGGGATCGAGTCCCGCATCGGGCTCCCTGCTCTGTGGGGAGCCTGCTTCTCCCTCTCCTCCCCACTTGTGCTCTCTATCTCACTATCTCTGTCTCTCTCAAATAAATAAAATCTAAAAAAAAAAAAAAAAATTTAAAATGGGAGTGTATTTGGTGTAGTTACAAAAGAATAGACAGAACAATGGAAACATTTCTTCCTCTGAAAGAAAGCAATATAGTGCCAAGATTCTCACTTGGCACTATATTTAAACCCTGGCTTTGGCACTTAGGCAAGCTCTCTAACCTCTTGGACCTTCATCTTCTTCATCTCTAAAAAGAGAACACGAATAGTACCTACTTGATAGGTTTTGAATATTGAATGAAATCGTGCACATCAGCAGTACAGTAAGAGCTCAGTGTACTTGGAAAATTAATGACTAATATTAGTGAATAAGAACACATTTAATAGCATAATGCACCCCAATTTTGTATCTATAAAGATGAAATGCACTGCAATGCTGCTTTGCCAAGCACATTAGAATTGAAATTCAACTCAGAATACTTATTTCACCAGTTACCAATTTAATACCAGTTGAATGGGTTGAATGCTGCAGGCTACATTTCAGTAATGTCGTTTTTAATCTTACCACTGAATGCTATGGTTTCCCTGGAAAGATTTTAATTACAACCTTTAAACTTATCCCTACTTCCTTTTTTTTTTTTTTTAAAGATTTTATTTATTTATTTGAGAGAGAGAATGAGATAGAGCATGAGAGAGGGGAGGGCCAGAGGGAGAAGCAGACTCCCTGCTGAGCAGGGAGCCCTGATGCGGGACTCGATCCCGGGACTCGATCCCGGGACTCCAGGATCATGACCTGAGCCGAAGGCAGTCGCTTAACTGACTGAGCCACCCAGGCGCCCCTCCCTACTTCCTTTTTAAGAACCAATGTGTACCTTTTTGAAATCCTATAAGCAAACTCTCTTTCTTATGTTATTATATCATGTTTATATCTCTATTATACTGATTCACTCAAGCAAAAAGAAAAAAAAAAACAACACAACAAATAGTAATAGCACCATATAAAACCTGCTCTAAATCATTTCTAGCTACCTGAAATATAATCAGATCTGTTTTGAAAATGTGGGAAACTTCAGTCATGGGTGATAATGACTCAAGCTTTCTAGGAAAAGAATGCCACTGCAGAAATAATTTCTTTACTCTAATTACACAAGTCTCCGCTTTGAGAAAAGGAGAGAAAGTGGAGTATGCATTTTGCAGTTTTCAATTTTTTTTTTTTTTTGCCACACCAATCTCTGGCAGTAACTGAAACCAGAGGACATTCCTCTTAATATTTTAAAAGCCTAATTTACATGAAAAATTATGTTACTGGGTGTGCAAAAATTGTTCACCAAGTTCAAAGAGTGAGATAAGTAAGGGAAAAGGCTCTATTTTCACATAGGCCCAAACTCAGGACTGTTTCCAGGAAGTTAGGATCATAGGGAATCTTGTGTTCTAATGCCTTTGGGACTTTTTTATTTCATTTTTATTGAGATATAATTGACACACAGCTCTGTATGAGTTTAAGATACACAGCATAATGACTTGATTTACCTAAATTGTATAATGATCACAATAAGTTTAGTTAACATCCATCTCCTCATACAGGTATTAAAAAAATTCTCCCCATGAGATCTTTTAAGTTCTACTTTCTTACTTAGCAACTTTCAAATATACCATACAGCAGTGTTAAATATAGTCATCTCATTGTACATTACATCCCCAGGACTTACTTATCTTATAACTGAAAGTGTGTACCTTTTGACCACCTTTATCCAACTCCCCTCTGCCCCCCCCCCATCTGCAATATATCAAATAAGATTACTAAAGTTATCAGAAGTGAGACTTCATCTTCCCATTAGGGAAAACTGAGTCAAAGGAGACTTTGTTTTTAAGTACTGGATTCTGCTTTCCTATTCCTATTTCTCTTTACAGCTTGGGGGATCAAAGAAAAAAATTTACATTTTAATATGATAACATTTGAATGAGTAAAGGCGGATTTTCAAGATCCTGAAATCAGCCAAAGTCAAACGTTTGTAAAATCAAATAAAACACACTAAGTTTGGAAAAGGAACATCAACACTTCCTGTTAAATCCCAGACATAATAGTGGTGTGTCATAAAGGTGGATACTATCCTCTCCTAGCTCAACCTCTAAATGCTAGTGAATAAAGATAGACCCTGGAGGAAGCATATGTAATCTCCTATCTCTGAATTACTGTAACGGTTTAGGCTAGCTTGGTGACCTTGGCATTTTCTATGCCCTGGTGTTCCCATCCATAATTTAGAGCTAATAATACGAATAAATTCTGTGGTTTGGGGAGGATTACTTCAGATACTGATTGAGAGGCATTCCCTATCTAGCAAGCATGTAACATTAGCCATTATTTTTATTAGTATTTGAATGTAGCAGGAAAGTCCCATAAGTACTCACAAAGTGAGGACTTTCCCGTGGACCAAATTCCTCTACCTGCCAGTACCTTATAATGTAGCTAACCTAGTGGCGCCCAATGCAGGGCTGAGAATTCCTGATCCGAGGTCTTTACCTGTCTCCAGCCAAATCAGAAAAATAAGAACAATTTAGAGGTTCTTTTTTGTTTGTTTTTGTTTTTCTTTAAGCTAAAGGGATTCGCTTTAAAGACCTGGTCTTTAAAATTATAGACCTTGAGCTTTTCTTGATGTTAAAATCTTTCATGAAACTCTGATGAAGATAAGTCGTTTGGATTTTTCTTCTAAAAATGTTAGGCAAACCCGAAATTCCTGAAAAATCCCCAAATCCAGAATTGACCTCAAACCCCTTCTCCCTTTCAATGCCTCGCAGACCGGACAGACCCACCCGGTGGAGGTGATAAAGACAGACGCCCCGAGAGACCTCCGCGCGCCCAGCTGACGGAACCGGATGCGGAGCGGAGGCTGCAGCAGAGGACGATGGCAGCAGAGGGAGGCGGGGCCCAGGCGGAACCCGCCCCTTAGAACGCGATCCTACCCGCCAACTGGCCGCGGCTCTTGGAGCTCCAGCCAATCCTTAAAGCCTTTGGAAGCTCTACGGCCAAGCAGTACTAAGCTGAGCCAATGGGCGGTCGCGTTACAGGCTGCTGGACACCGAAGTCGCAAGTCCTCCCAGTGTCTGTGGCTGGCAAAAGTGGAAGCCAGGTAGTGGCTGGCCGTGGTACCTCTGCGCCCGGGTCTACATCCGACTGAAATCCGCCCGCAGCCGACCCGGGCCTGGAGGGTGGGGCAGGCGGACGGCGGCAGAGATGGGTCCGCCCGGAGACTGGGCGTTGGTGGCGGCCGAGGGTAGCGTGCCAGAAGCCTTTTGTGAAGTCAGCCGGTTCTCACTGCCTCTCAGGGTGCGGTCCCCAGATCGCCTGCATCACCATGGGGCGGGGCGGGGGGGGGGAGCTCGTTTCAAATATGGACTTCGCAGCTCACCCCAGACCCACTATATCGGAAATCCAGCGGTGAGCTTTAGGTGATTGTTATGCGCTCTTACGTTTAAGAATAAGTACAGGAAAGTGTAATGGGGCCGGTCGACAGCTCCCTGATTTTGACACTGAGAGCAGTGTGCTTGCTGGCTGTGTTCTCCAGATCCTTCTGCCATCATCTTAAGGACTCACAACCTCAGGATCTTGGTGAAATCATCTGTAGAATGAAATGATGTTCTCCGACCTACCTTCTTCTCATGGAGGTGAAGTGATGATAAAAATTAGAAGCCCAGTGGGCTTTGGAAGCGTATGGAAGATGGCATGAGTATTTCTGAATTACTCATCCAGACGTACACTGAATTGATGGATGTGGTCTTCACAGTATTTAATTACATCTATGGGACGCCTGATGGGTACCCAAAGAGTAGGTAGGAGTTGGAGGAATTGGTTGGAAAAATTTGAAAGGGATTGAGATTGGAGACTGGGAGACCAAATACAAGGACACCTAGTCACCTGACTTTGAAGCGATGTGAGTCTGGTCTTCAGTGGTGACAAGGGGAATAAGAAAGGTAGTGAAGTTGATGGAAAGGAAAGAATGAGGAATTGAAAACTTGAGAGGGCAGCTCTTGAAACAACAGGGTATCCATGTGGAAATGTCCTATGGGCAGTAAGAAATCTAGGTTGAAGTTCAGTTCTCACCAGAGATGATGACTTAGAGGTTTTCAGCATAGACATGATAAAACCCTTAGAATCACGTGAGCATCCTGAGACAGGAAATGTGCTTACATTTCTGCAGGAGGGCCTTAAGGAAACCCCACAGTTAAGCCATGATGTCGAATCAGAGAAGGTGATCCAGTGAAGTGTGAGAGCACTTGGTAAAATTAAAGCTTATTTTTACTCATATTAGTGAAGGAAAATATCAGCCATTTCTTCATTGCTGACTCCTGCCCCTATCAGAGCCCATAGTCACAGGCCTCAGGGCTGTTCTGCAAGTAGAGATTGAAGAAACCTCGAAGGGCCTTGGGATCAGTGAGGAGGGCTGATACTGCAGGATCTTGCCTCATGGCTGCCATCCAGAGCTTAAGTTTTGGAGTGTGGTCTACACAACTGTGGGAAGGGAAAAGGATGAAGACATGAGCTAGGTTAACTAGGAAGGCATTACAAAGGCTCCTATATCATCACTCTGCAGTTTCCTTTTGTTTTCCTCTAATCTTTTAAAATAATTTCTTTGGGCGCCTGGGTGGCTCAGTTGGTTAAGCGAGTGCCTTCGGCTCAGGTCATGATCCTGGAGTCCCGGGATCGAGTCCCGCATCGGGCTCCCTGCTCGGCGGGGGGTCTGCTTCTCCCTCTGCCCTCTTCCCTCTCGTGCTCTCTGTCTCTCATTCTCTCTCTCTCAAATAAATAAATAAAATCTTTAAAAAATAAAAAATAAAAAAATAAATAAAATAATTTCTTTAAAATGCACAAAATCAGAATATTTGATTTGGAAGATACTGTAGAGGTCTTTGTTTTATGGAAAAGGAATCTTAGAGTGAAGTGACTTGCTCAGTTAGCATGAGAATTATTTGTCCAGGCAGACTAATAACTTTTTAAAAGGAGAACATGAAAGACAACCATGAATGTTATATATTTATTCTACAGCCGGACTGAATACCCTTAAGCTCTAAGAATTGAGAGTAAGCCGAGGTGGCTGCCAAACTTCAAAACATGGAGTTTGGAAAATAGTGTGGGAATTCTGCTTGTAAATGAGAGGTGGCATTGATCATAACAATCCTGCATGACATACTTATAAAAATGTACATCCTTATGGATTTTTAGCCAGAAGGGAAGGAGTAAGTTACTTTTAAACATTTTACTACATGTCATAGAATTCTCTGTCCACCCCTCCCCCACACACTCCAGGAATGGAGAAGGGTGGTGAGTATATGCCCTGGATAGTCCAAGATTCTCCTCCTGTCTGCCTGTTCCCATTCATACCAGTTATATAAAATATTCTAATTTTTGTTCAGAAAAAGGTCAATATATACTCTTCCAATTATCATTATCCGAAATTATGCACAGAATATTCAAATGTCTTACTCATTTAACTCCAGAATTTCCAGCCGTTCAAACCAGGGCCAGATGAGGTAATCAGTCATAGAAAGAGAACTGCCACCAAAGAAGGTTGTCTTCTTATTGGTTAGAACCTGGACATTAAACAGCATAAGAGTACTTGTCATTTGTGCATTTAGTAAGACTCATCATCAGAAATGATGAAGGCAAGTTAAGTAGAGCAAGTGAGAGCAGCAGCTTTTACCCTGACATATTCAAGCTGGCTTTTTGTTTGAACTTTAGAATCTCCTGGTTTGGGATGAAGCCAACAACCAACAAAATAAACTGGAAAGTAGAGAAAAATCAAGCAACAGAATACAAGATCTTTGTAATACATACACCCAGCAAAGGACTGGTATTCAGACTAGAGAGAGAACTCCCGGGAATCAATAAGAAAAAAGGCAAATAATAGAAAATGGGGCCAGACTTGACCTTCACGAAAAAGGATATTCTAATGGCCAAAAACCATGTGAAAAGGTATTCAACCTCACTGGTCATCAGGGAAATGCAAATTAGAGCCAAAATGTAATACCACTACACATCCTTCATAATAGTTAAAATGAGCAAGACAAAATTAACAAGGGTGTGGAACCACTGCTGGTAGGACTATAAGCTGGTGCAACCATGTTTTAACTGTATGTACTGAAGCTGAGTGCATGCATTCTCTAACCCAGTAATTCTACTCTTTGGAAATGTGAACATATGTTCACCAAAAGATAGGTGGAAGAACGTTTATTGTAAGAGCCCCAAAGTGGAAATGTTTACTGTCCAACAGGAGTAAAATAGATAAACTGTGCTATAGTCATATGTTGGAACACAAAGGATAGGAATGAACTACATACAATATAGATGAATCTCACAAAGCTACTGTTGTATGAAAGAAGCCAGACCCAAAAGAGTGCATATTATATAATTCCATATGTATAAAGTATAAAAACAGCCCAAACTAATGTCTCTTGATATGGGTGCTTGTTCCATCACTATGTTCACTTGGTAAAAATTCATCAAGCTGTACTCATGCTTTGGATACTTCTCTGTATATAACACTTCAATAAAAAAATGACTCAAAATACACTGGAAATAACTGGGTTAACTGTTAAACAGATGTCAAATAAAATTATCTGAAAACCAAACACAAATAGTATGTTTCTATAATTCAAGAATGTGCATTGGTGTTAATGGTTTTGACAAAGTAGAGGACCTAATTAACACCAAACCAACTTACCTTTTATAAAACTTCCATAGTTTTCCTCAGGGCCCATATAACATTCTGCATTGTGGATTGATGGCTTATATCTACTGGAGTATCTGTCTTTTGTCTACCACCAAGCTAATCATCTGAAGAGTATAGACCATATCTTACTTTCTACCTTCCACACTACCCAGTAGAGTGCCTTGCAATTATTAGGCACTCAGAACTGTACAACAAATCAATGTTAACTGGGCCTGCCCTTCAACTGTAGTGTCTGGTTATTATATTGTGTATAAATTAAGTATGGCAGTTTCAGTCAGAAGAAAATAACCCACTCAGCAGCCTAAAACATGGAAATGGCACTACTCACTTTAAGGCATGAGTTCTAAATCTGGAGTCTATGAAGGTAGATGGGGAAAAAGTACATACTGCCCCTCTCCCCCCAGTAACCCCCAATTTAGCAGGTATTCCCATTATGAAATGAACTACAGTAGAGTCAATCTTATATATTTTAGTTTAAGCATTTAAAAATGCTGAGAAGGGGTTCGTAGCCTCTACTAGGTTGCCAAACACAAAAGAAGTCTTCATCTTCAAAGAAACAATATCCCATATGTATTCTCTGACCATAATGTAATTAAAGTAGAAAATAGCAAAAAGTTTAGGAAACTTACAAGTACACTGATAAATAATAGTTAGGCAATGAGAAAATCAAATGGAAACAGGAAAAAAAGCCAATTTAGAACAGAACAATGAAAGTCCTGCCTATTAAAACTTAATTGGATGCAACTAAGATGTTATTTAGAAGTAATGTATTGGTCATTAATGCATTATACAATCAAGAAAGACTGAAGGCATGTGCATTAGCTACTGAACTTCTGAGCTAGTTAGTAAAAGAGCAGAAACAGCCAAACCCTATCAAATGATTTCAGAGATTAGAAACACAGGCAAAGTAACCCAACACATTTTATCAGGTTAGAATATCCTTAATGTAAAAAACAAAGACACTATGAAAACAAAATAATAATCCAACCTCATTAATAGTATGCAAATTCTTTAAATATTAACTAGTTCTAGAGTATATATGAAAATCCATTGGAAACAAGTAGGTTTTATCTCAGTAACGCTAGGATGGTTCAACACCAGAAAATTTGTCAATAACACCATATTCATCAGATTAAAGGGAAAAAATTCCATGAACATCTCAATAGATGTAATAGATACAGACAAAACATTCAACAAAATTAAACACATTCATGATTTTTGTTAAAATTAGCAAACTAGTAACAATTTTCTTAATGAAAATAAGTTCCAAAAAAATCTACAACAAACTTAATACTGATAAAATATTAGGATGCATTCCCATACAAGGGAGGAACTATGTCTTCCCTCAGTAAAAACCCAAGGCTGAGAGTGAATGGAATGTCTCAAGACCAAGAGAAAGACTTGATCTAAAGGCCCAAACGACAGCTGTGCCCCAAAGGAGGTAAAAACTCATCCAGGCTTCTCTAAGTGTCTTTATGATTCATGACAAACTCTGGTGGGAAATGTTTATTATGTACTATTAAAAAAAAGAACACAGCATGGTATCTATGCCCTGATTACAGTTATGTTAACTTTTTCCTTCCTTCCTTCCTTCCTTCCTTCCTTCCTTCCTTCCTTCTTTCTTTTTGTTTTGTTTTGATACATGGACAAGGACTAGACACAGGCATGGAAAAATGAAAACAGGTGACAAATTGTGGAAATGTTAGTGCATTTTTTTTCCTTGTTATTTTATTGTCAGTGTGACAATGTTTTAAAAGCAAGCCATGACAAAATATTTTTAGGTGTTTCAGTTTGTATCTTAAACACAACATCTTACAGCAATCTGTCATAACCTAAAATTCCTTATTTGGTGTTATTACTAATTGCCACAAAGTGATTTGGGAAAGGGGAGTATGAAGAATAGTGGAAGGAAGAAGGGGGTGGATACAGTGTATCATTTATTCTGACAAAAGCTTGGAGAAGAGATTACCTCCTCTAGCTTGCTGAGTTCTTTCCGCAATTCCGCTTTTAGGCCAGAGCAGTCTTCCTCATTCCGTCTTCTCAGAAAGCTTGTTACCAAAGATGGAACCTAGACAGAGAATAATTTCTCAGTTACCAGTGTGAGGCAAACTGTACCAGCCCCCTCACAGAAAAGCATGACAGAACGCTCAGAGTCCCAGATCAGGGTGTTCGAGAAACCTGAAAGTGCACCAATTCCTGTATTCACAGAGGTCGGGTACTGATCTTAGAAACAGTTTTGGGGCGTAAAGAGATATTTGGTCAGGATTTTATAAGCTGCGAATAATAGAACCCACTTCGGTGAGTTTGAGCCAAATATGTCTTAAAAAGACACTGAGTGACTCATAGAATTATTGAGAGGCTGAAAAAATAGGCTGGGGACTAGGCTGGAACGTTCGGAAATCATGCTCAGAACCGGCATGATGCTGTCCGTGAGCTGAGCACTGGGTGCTGCCGTTTGCGCTCCTGCCAGAAGTTAGACCCCGAGGTGACTAACGCCTTGAGCCCTGAAGCCGTCCTGGGTCTGGAATTTGATCCTGCAACCGCCACTGCTCCCCAAAGCCTGGAGCTCTGAAACTGGCCACTCTCACCAGCAGGCCCCGTGCCCCACACACCGAGCCTGTCTCCCCACACTGCTCATTTCTGAATCCAGCTCTATGGTGGGCGCTTCTGACAGGAAGAGCCAGGGTCCCACACTTCTGCCCCAGCCGCAAAGGGAGCTGGGGAAGAGCATCTTTCGGCTTTCTCCCTTGCGGAGGACCTGAGAAGGTTGTTCAAAAGGTGTAGTGTCAGATGCTTCGGGGGTCATCCTGGAGGGGTTTGTGTGTTTTAACACTTCAGTTTTTGGTATGGTCTCATTGCAAGAGACAGAAGTCCACTCATCCCTGTTTAAGTCAACGGGTGCTTGTAAAAATACAGGAGAGTATCCTGAAATGCCATCCATGTCCACACAGCTTGCCCTCATTGGAAGTGAAGGTTTGCAGGCAGCACTTCTGTCCACGGCTCCATCTGGGCCTGCCTGGTTTTTTATCCCTGCTTTTCCTTAAATGTCTGCCTCATATTGTTCCTATATAACATGTCCCTTGGCAATGCTCTTAATTTCTGCTTCCTTAAGTTAATTTTGGGGGGCACCTGGGTGGCTCAGTCAGTTAAGCATCTGCCTTCGGCTCAGGTCATGATCTCAGGGTCCTGGGATCGAGCCCCACGCCGTGCATCTCCCTCTCCCTCCGCCCCTCCCCCCTGCTTGTGCATGCTCTCTCTGTCTCAAATAAATAATAAATTTACTTTTTGTATGGCTTTGGTTTGTTAAGTCTCCAATTTTATTATATATTTACACACACACACACACACACATACACACTCCTCCAAAGCTTCAACACCTTTACTGTTAGTCTCCGTGTCTCAGTTTCAAGTTCTCAGGAGAGAAGATGATTGGGCTGGGGATGCAGGTGGGGGCATTTCTAGTTTGCTGAGCTATGGCCAGGAGGGTGGGGTCATATGGTACCTAAAGCCCCCTCTTCCCTGAATGTGAGCTGGGAAGTAATGGTGGGCATCTCCAGTTTTTAGCTTATTTTCTTTTGAAACAATACAATGAATCTCTCTCTCTCTTTTTTTGAAAGTAATCTCTACACCCAATGTGGGGCTTGAACTCACAACCCCAAGGTCCAGAGTCACATGCTCTACTGACTGAGCCAGCCAGATGTCCCTATAATGAATCTCTTGTTACTATTTTTTTAGTCCTCCAACATCTTTCTTGTAATTGTCATATTCCCTATCCATCACCTTCGACCGTGGCATCTGTGCTATTCTTTCCCTCTCGTTCTGCCAAGCTAGCTAACTCCCTCTCTCTTCCCCATTGGTTTCCCTTTGAAATGTCTCCTTACACAATATGTTCTCTCTAGAAATTTCACCTTCTAGGTATTTCTTTAACCATTTAAAGAAGACAAGATATGCTGACACATATCCTGACAAATAACAGGTCTATAGAGATAACCTGACACCGCTATTCTTGTTGTCCACTGTTGGGCAGTTCTTTGTGAATATCAATTGTTTGAACTATCTACAACCTTGATGCTGATTAAGATACGAACAGGTCTTCTACAGGAATGCCGTTTACTCAGTCAGCTGACAGCTATCGCCAACACAGAGTAGGTACCTGCTGCTAGACACTGTGGCCGGAACCACAAGGGCCAACACAGCATTTACCATGTCAGACTCTCTCTAGGCGTTTTATATAAACTGATTTTTATCTACAAGAAGGGAGCAATTATTATACTCCTTTGACAAGTGATGAGCTGAGGCACAGAGGTAAATGAGTAACTTCCTCAGAGTCACACCACTAGGAACTGGCAGAGCTGGTCACGGACCGAGGCAGTGAGCCAACAGTGATGGGAACACAGCCTCACCGGAAAGGAGCTCAGAGTCCTGGTACAACACATAGGCAAGAAAGCGGGCAGTCACTGACAGGGAGAGGTTAGCACCTGTGGGACCACAGAGCTGGGCATGAACCCAGCCCGGACAAGCTTCTGGAAGGCAGCAGAAGCTGAGCAGATACATGAAAGAGGACTTGGAGATAACCAGGCAAAGTGAGAAGGGGTAAGAGCCTTCCAGCAAGAGTTTAGAAGGAGGTGGTGAGTGTGGGAAAACAAAACATTCAGTGTGGCAGGAACACAGTGTCTGAAGAGTGAAGAAGGCTGACTTTGGAGAGGCAAGGAGAAGCAGGAACCAGATGGTGACACGGCTTGCAGATAAGAACACTGCTGCGTTTTCCTTTCCCACGTCACTGAATCATAAATGACAGCACTGATTTAGCTTAAAAAACAAAGTTTTTTTTTCAAATAGGAGCTGAGATTTCTTATACACATACCTTAGAAAATAACTCAAACACCATCTTTTGGCAAGCTTTCTCATAGGGGTCATCTGGCAACAGCTTCTTTCCTGGATATGCTTCATCCAGGTACTCACAAGTGATGGCAGATTCGTAGATCAGTTGACCCTGACTGTTTTCCAGAACTGGCACCAGGCCAAAGGGATTCTTCTTAAAGAACCACTCAGGCTTATTTTTCAGGTTGATGTTGATGATTTCATGCCTGAAAGAGACAAAGACAATGAAGAGAGTGGAACTTTTTTTTTTTTTTTTTTTTTGTACTTCTGAGTAAGTCCTTACTGGCCCTACCATCCACTCAGATTTGATCAGACCCCAAATTTAGGATTTAGGATTCAACTCAGTCTTGATTCCTTTTCCCTTGCTCCCTCTCCCTCAAGTCCAGTGGATCACCAAGACCTGTCAGCTAGACCTCCAAATCATAGCCACTTCTCAGCTTTATCCCTGCCTCCTTGTCAAAACATCAGCTGCCAGCTAGACCTCTACAGTAGCCTCCCACTGGCCTCTCAGCTTCCACTGTGCCCTCCCTCTAGTTCATTTTCCACAACAGAAGTAAATTGGATCAGGCCATCCTCCTGCTTGCAACCCTGTGATTGCACCTCATTGCAATGAGGATAAAACCTAAACCCTCTGTAGCATGTGATCTGGCCCTTTGTTACCTGTCACACCTGTTCCTAGGACTTGCCCTCTGGTCATTACAAGCAGGCCACACTGGCCTTTTTTATATTTCTTGAATTTGCCAAACAGGTTCTCACCTTAGGGCATTTACATGTATTGTTCCTCTGCCATCTCTGCCTGTCTTCTCAGGTCAAACACCAGATCCTCCAAGAGGCCCTGACTACCCGGTCTGAAGCTGCTGAGAGCCTCCACTACATGACCATCTTGTTTTACTTTCTTCATTGAACTGATGATGTGTATCTGAAATTACATTGCCCGTTTATTTACATCCTTATTATGTCACCTCCCTAGAGTGTAAGCTCCATGAAGGCAGGGATTCTGTGCCTTGTTCATATTAATAAACAAACATGTAAATGAGTAAAATTTTTAAAATAGATTTAAATGCTATGAAGACAATAAAAATGGTTTCAGACAGGGGTACTCAGTAAGTATTTGTTGAATGAATGAATAAATAAGTGGAACTGCTTCAAGACTGTCAATAAGATACTCCATTTTGAGCTAAGAGGTATTCTAATTGTAAATTATCTGAGGTAACTAATTGAACTGTATTCACTACCTACTATATGAGAATCAACATAAAATTCAATTCCTTTTACTAAATTGAAAAGAAAGCTCCTCACTTTTTTTTTTTAAAGATTTTATTTATTTATTTGAGAGAGAGTGAGAGAGAGAGCGCAAGAGGGGATAGGGTTAAAGGGAGAAGCAGACTCCCCGCCGAGCAGGGAGCCCGATGTGGGACTCGATCCCGGGACTCCGGGATCATGACCTGAGCCGAAGGCAGTCACTTAACCAACTGAGCCACCCAGGCACCCGAAAGTTCCTCACTTTTACAAGAATATTAAGGAATCCAAAAAATCCACCCATAAAATAAAGTTTCAGATTAAACGTCCACGCACTGATATTTTTTAAAATGTTACGTGGGTAAATCACACTAAGCAAACCCAAAAGGAAGAAAACAGATGAAGTCCAAGCTATATTCAGACTGTAATTAGATCTAACTTGTTTCTTGCCTGAGAGGTTGTACAAGAAATAAGAGACAGCAAAGTTTCATGTAATTGTTAAAGCCAGGTCCATATAATTGTCAAAGCTGGTTCATTGTCCAATAGAACAGGTTAGTTACTCAAAAATAACATACGCAAACACCTATTTCCCCATCCATCTCAGTAGTTAGAATAGCGTTTAGTTTGAGGATTTAAATATGTAATCCCCGATGAAAACAGGAAGGGCTGCATTGAACACTAGAATACAGTTCTGTATCAAGAGGTTCATGTGCTGACAGATTACTAGACACTCAGATACCAGCCATCAAAAGAAATACAAGGCCAGCTCCCTGCCAGGGAATTATCAACATTTCTGAAATTTTATACCATGAAAACAAAAGGTAGATCCTGGGCTTTTGTGATAAAGAAGGTTCTTAGAACACACATGCATTTGGTAATCTGACATTATGAGCCAATAAGTCAACACACCTGCCACAACAAGTTGGAAGATGTATTTTTTAGAGAAAACCATGCTTTGTTAGGTGATACCATGCAGCAAAAATCTAGCACCTCTCTAATGAAAGTCATCTGGGCAGCGAACTAAAACCTGATCCATGAATGTAGAAGACCTCTGTTGTGTGCACTATCTGGTGGCTGTTACCATTCTTCACCGCCACACACACACTATTTGGTAAAATCAGTTCAATTTTCCTTTGGAAAACAGTCCCAGTAAATAAGGTAGGGTTGTTTTCGAGGGGCCCAGAAACCAGGACTTCACGTCCCCCAATCCAGCTGTGCCTTGCTCCTGTACTTTTCAGTGACACAAGCATAAGGTACATCTTTTTTCAATCCAATTTGAATAAGATTACTCTTACTTGCAATAAAAGAATTCTAATACAGCAAATACTGCAGTATTTGAATAAAATACAATGTTCTGGATAAATGTTACTAAATGTTGAGTATTTTGCTATGTGTTCAGAATCAATTTCATCCAAATAAGATGCAAATCTTAGTGAAGTGATGGCTAACCCGAAAATATTTTTTTTCTTTAGAATGCATCTTAAAATCTTTTAGGGAAAATTATTGTCTGCTTAATTCTCCCCCTATAAGACTAAAATTAGTTTATAAACCCTAAGCACATGGATGGAAAATTTCTTAAGAATGGGGGTATATTTTAAACTTCTGCACCACAGGTTATCTAATGTCTGCTCAACAGTTTCCAAAGATCATTGGAAGGGAGGCAATGGATATTTGGTGTCAGGAGCCAAGTGACTATTGCATATTCCCCATGGATAACCAATAGGTCAAAAACCATTTGGTTTTTAATTTCAAAGAGGCTTCGCGGAAGACTGAATTTTTAGGCATACACACTTTGACTCAACAACCCAGCCTATAGGAATTATGTACAGTACAGTACAGTTGACTCAGGACTCTGCCAGTAGGGTCAAGGCCTGGACTCTGTACTGGAGTAAATTACCAACTATTAGGAAAGGAACTATATAATCAGAATAACAGCAAATAGGATCACAGAAAACAGACATGAATGTAGAAGTGGGGTGAAAGCAAAAGGGCAGTGGACCAGGAATCAGTGATCTACCAGAACTGAAAGAGCTGCTGCTGGTCATTACCTGTGATCTCCACTTAACCACCAACCTTAGGAGAGCCTCAGCTTTTCAAATCCATAAAATGGTTAGGTGGATTGAAATGGGGTGTCCTAAACTGGTGTAATCTATGGCATTCCTCCCACCCCTCACCCCAGGAAGTGGGTTCATAATTTGCTTTGACACCCCCCCCCAAAAGTCTGAGAATAGTTTGTTTTGCAGGAAAGGAAGCCCCTGGGGCCCCATCGGAAATTCCCACCCGGCCGCCCCCAAAGCAGCTGCCTGGGCCCTTACCTGATTCCCTTGGCCTTCAGGACCAAGAGTGTCCTCTGGGCGAATGGGCAGAACCTCATGCTGTAGACGCGGATCAGACCCTCCGGGACCGGTCCTGGGGGCGCGCTTCCTGCGGGGGAGGCGCGGAGGCGGTCACCGCCCGGAGAGCGGCGGGGACCCCCATCCTCCCGCCATCCCAGGGCCAGGCCGCGGAGAGGGCCCGCGCGCTGCGGCCCCGGCCCGATCCCCCCAAGTGGGGGACCCCCCAGGTGGCTCCGGAGCAGCCACACCAGGACGCGCGGCTGGGAGTGGCCGAGCCCCCCCCCCCCCCCCTCTCGCAGCCCGCCCGCCTCACCCTTGGCTAGGCTTCTGGCCGACGCTCCAGACATCGCGGCGCAGCGCAGACCGAGCTCGCGCCCCGGGTTTGCAGGCGATTCAGGAAGTGGTTCACTCCTCCCTCCGTCCTTTCCTTCTTCCCTCCTCCTCTCCGAAGTCCCTGCGGAGGTCGGCCGTCAGTTCGGCGGGGGCTGTGTTCTCCCGCCCTTGTTGTCCCGGGTGCTTAACTAAAACCGGTGCCCGGCGACCCCAGTGCGCGGTCCTGGCCGCCGCCCCCAGGCTCCGTTTCCCACTCTCTGCAAGGAGGGACGCGCTGCCCCTGTGGCCGAGGGTCGGCAGGGAAATCGCAGCCGAGAGGCCCAGCCCACGCGCCTACCTCGGGCTGGCCTTCCCGGTTTTGCCCGGCTACCCATCAAACACTGCGGCTGGTGGTTGTGCCAAAGTGTACTGTGCTGGCCAAGAGAGGCACCCACGTCCAGAGGCGCAGAAGAAGCTCGACACCCCCCTCCCAGAAGGATAGTGGTCTCCAGTCCGGCCTGCACGCGGGTCCAAGCCTCACCCTGACCCTGACCCTGACCCTGACCCTGACCTCCCACACCCCCGCACACAGCTGCTCTCAGGGGGCAACGGTCTGGTTGCAGTTTTCCTTCTGCTCCAAAGCTCCCCTACTTCAAGGCTTGGAACCCCAGGCCCAGAGCTCGCTCACAGTTCAGAACTTATTCTGCAAAGATACCTACCTGTCCATGGCCCGGTGCCAGTCGCCCAGCCATCTGCACGGGTTTTTCCTTTCCTTGTCAGTAAATATGACTGCTGGGAGGGCCCTTGTTCCTCCTGTCACCTGTAGGACACATCCTTTTAATTTTAACCCAAAGGAAACAGCATAAATGTGGCTATTACTAACAGAATGATGGTGCTGCTTTCAAAAATCTATTAAAGGTTTGGATTTTGAAGCTGAGTAGGGACACAGGCTCAGAGTCCCGCAAGCTGGCTGAGTACATTTAGACAGTAGATTATGAAAAACGTCTGGGTAGAGCTGAAACAGTCCCTTAACTTAAGGGGGTAGAGAAGAGGCTCCAGGGCACATGGTACAGACACAGGTAAAGGGTAGTCAGTGTTTTGCTCCTCTGCCTAGATTTGAAAGCTGGTCGGTAACTCTTGTGCCATTTATTTGCTCAGGGCATTGGTGTCTGTTTTATTTTGATTAGTTCTGTTATGGGAGAGGCACAGAATGAGGTGATAAGCGCACCAATCTTGCAGCGTTCCTGCCTGGGTTTGATCCTGACTCTACCCCTGTATCAGTTTGCGAGGGTTAGGTTAACAAAGTACAACAAACCCAATGGCTTTGACAACAGAAATTTACGATCACAGTTCTGGGGGCCAGAAGTCTGAGATCAAGACTGTGAGGGAGAATCTATCCCATGCCTCTCCCCTTGCTTCTGCTGGTTACACTGGTAATCTGTGGCATCCTTGGCTTGTAGGAGCATCACCCCATCTCTGCCTTCACCTTCACATGGCATCCTCCCTGTATGCATGTCTATGCCCAAATCCCCCCTCTTTATAAGGATGCTAGTCGTGTTGGATTAGGGGCCCACCCTACTCTAATACGACCTCATCTTAATTTAACTAATTATAGCTGTAATGAACCTATTTCCAAATAAACTCACATTCTGAGGTACCGGAGGTTGGGGTTTCAATGTATGGATTTATGAATTAATAATTCAACATATGAGTTTATTTTGAAACCATATGAATTATAATAATCCCTTATTAACTGTGAATGTGGATAAATTCCCTATATATTTTAGTTCTCTCATCTGTAAAATGCAGTGGATAAAGACTTCCTGCCTCCCTTATAGAATTTGAAGAAGTATTAAATTAGTCAATATATAGAAAGCACTTAGAACAGTTCTTGGCACAAAATAAATGTTAAAGAAATGCTTATTATTACAGATACTAAATGAAAAAAATCAAGGTCCATTTCTTGCTAAAACATGGGTCTTGCTTAACTCTTTTTTAGAACACTAACTTTTTAGAAGACCTTTTAACACATTCATGATATCATGCAAATTAACCCTGCAAATTTAAATCTGGTTGGCCAACCTAAAAATCTGAGGTCGAGGCATTATTTGAACACTTTTACTGGTAATGGCCTGTCCCCTAATTAGTCTGACTAGTGTAACATTTCGTTGTAATAATTTAAAAGATCCAATTAGACAATAAAGTAAAGGTTAACTGCTCAAAGGAAAAAATTGAAAAGAAACTATATTGTTCCAGGAAACTACTGTCCTGTAGTACTGCTGTGGATTCTGGAGGATCATCTCCAAGCCCTTGTGTTTTTGTACATAATGTGACCATCTGAATACACACTGCTGTTAACCATAGGTGAAAGGGCACAGTATTTCACATTTTACAACTGTAATTGTCAATAATTAACCTGAGGGGGGCTAACTTGAACTGATCCTGTTGGTTAAAGATCAAGAGTTGGAGGTCCCAGTCATAAGAAACAATTTTCTTTTCTTTCTTTTTTTAGAGAGAGAGAGATCTTGAGCATGAAAGGTGGGGGAGGGGCAGAGAGAGAAGCAGACTTCCGGCTGAGCAGGGAGCCAGATGCGGGACTCAACCCCAGGACCCCAAGATCATGACCTGAGCCAAAGACAGACACTTAACCGACTGAGCTACCCAGGGGTCCAAGAAACAGTTTTCTACCTTCTAAGTACCACCTGTCTTTACTGACTATATACACCCACTTGATACAAAATTCTTTTAGGACTTTTTAGGAATGTAACTTGGTTTCTTTGTTTGTCTTTTGATTGGTTTCAAGTTTTTATTTAAATTCTAGGTAGTTAGTAAGCGTATAGTGTAATATTGGTTTCAGGAGTAGAATTAAGTGATTCATCACTTTTTAAAAAAAGATATTATTTATTTATTTGAAAGAGAGAGAGACAGAGATAAGGAGAGAGAGCATAAGTGGGGAGGAGAGGGAGAAGCAGGCTCCCCACTGAGCAGGGAGCCCGATGTGGGGCTCGATCCCAGGACCCTGGGATCATGACCTGAGCCGAAGGCAGATGCTTAACCGACTGAGCCACCCAGGCGCCCCAAGTGATTCATCATTTACATATAACACCTGGTGCTCATCACAACAAGTGCCCTTCTTAATACCCATCACCCATTTAGCCCATCCTCCGCCCACCTCCCTCTGTGAACCCTCAGTTTGTTCACTATAGTTAAGAGTCTCTTATGGTTTGCTTCCCTCTCTTTTCTTTTCCCTTTCTCCTACGTTCACCTGTTTTGTTTCTTAAATTCCACATATGAGTGAAATCATACGGTATTTGTTTTTCTCTATTTCACTTAGTATAATACACTCTAGCTCTATCCATGTCATTGCAAATGGCAAGTTTTCATTCTTTTTGATGGCTAAGTAATATTCTTTATCCATTCATCAGGTGATGGACATTTGGGCTCTTTCCATAATTTGGCTACTGTCCATAATGCTGCTATAAACATCAGGACTGTAATTTGAATAATTTTATACTATTTAGTATATGATCAATTAAAATTAGTAAGGTATTTTTATAGAATGAGTTAGGAATATTGAAAGTCACATGAACGGTTTCATTCTTGTTATTATTTTAATTAGTTATATTTAAATTTTCTTTAAAAATTAGGAGCCTCTGTCTTCTTACAAAATTAACATTCTATGACAGTCCATAGCAGCCTTCATCAAAGAGATTCCATGGAAAAATACAGGCTGAATGACTGAGTGAAAGATTTAGTAGAACCCAGAATGAGGCCAAGTGAAAAAAAAAATCATTATAATCCTCACAATAAGAAGCTGTATAGGAATAAATGGTTCATAAGGAAAGGAGCTTCAATGGCAAAAAAAAAAAAAAGAAAGAAAAGAAAAGAAAAAAGAAAAAAGGAAGAGGGGATAGTAAAAGTACACTGAGACTACAATGAATAAATAATTTGTGGTGTACTCATCTATTCATATAATGGCCAGCTATCCAGCAATGAAAACTAATAAACTATAGCTGTAGCTATTAATATAAATGCATCTCAAAAACATAAGATTGAGTCATAAAAGCAAGTCACAAAATGATACATATGGCATGACTACCTATATTAACTTTAAAAAACATGCAAAATGAGGGGTGTCTGGGTGGCTCAGTCAGTTAAGTGTCCGACTCTTGATCTCAGCTCAGGTTTTGATCTCAGGGTTGTGAGTTCAAGCTCTGCACAGGGCTCCACGCTGGGTGTGGAACCTACTTAAAAAAGCAAAAAGAATATGCAGAATGAAACCATGTCAGTTATGGCACATGCATATAGGGTAGAATTGAAAAACAAGGAGCAATAACCAGAATTCAGAAGAGTGAATACCTCTGGGGCAAGGAAGAGAAAGAAAAAGAGAAGGCACGTGGCAAAGTGGGGTGCTTCTAGGGTATTGGTTATATTCTGTTTTTTTATGCTGGAATGGCTTCTGGACAATGGAATTGAGGTAGGAAAGGATGAGATGAGAAGAAATGAGATTGAGACTGTTTTCATTTGAAAAACTTTTCATACAGTCTAACTTATTCTTATATCTTATATCTCAAAATTTTTTTTTTAATTTAAGAAACTGATTTTGAAAAAAACAGGTAAAAAACAAAACCAACCAAACAAAAAACAACCTAACTACTATTAAAAGTGATTGTAGGGAAGAAAAATTTGCCACCCCAAAATGGGTTTCTTTGGCATGTGGATTTTAGGCTGATTATATTTAAGAAACAAAAGGCTCAGGAAGAACCTTTGACTTTCCCCCTCAACTACCTAAAAGAATTTGGATAAATGACCTGTTCAAGGAAGGGAGCTATCACCATAAATGACAATATAATATAAACTATGTGTGGTAGAAAGGAAGCAACTTAGCAAAGTCTGTTTGTTAAAATTCCCTCTATGTCATACTGTTTCTATATGGCCCAGCAAATATTTGTTTACCAAGCATTTGCTCTTTTTCATCTTTCTGTAAATAGTTCTCCTCCCCTTTGAAGCCCCAGATCCCTGCCCCCTTCTCCTCAGTTCAGGATGACATATATGCCTCATTTTGCCTGACTGTCTTTGGAATCTTTCATGTTTATGTGGATTCTCCAAACATATATAATTAAATTTGATTTTCTCCTATTAATCTTTCCCATGTCAATATAATTCTTAGACCAGCCAAAAGAATTTTAAAGGTAGAGAAAAATTTTTTCTCCCCAACAGCATGATGTAGGTCTATATCAACTGATGCAGGAACATGTTCAAGGTATATTGTTAAATGAAAATGTTGTAAAACGACATGTATGAGATAATTTCATCTAGTGAATGCACACTGCCTGCCAGGTGTCTACTAAACGTTCTACATGAAAAATTTTTAATTCTCACAACCTGAAGAATTATGTAAAAATTAAATTGAATAAGAAATACTGTTAATATTACTATCTCAGGGATGAGGAAACTCAGAGACAGAAATTAAGTGACTTTCCGGGGCACCTGGGTGGCTCAGTTGTTAAGCGTCTGCCTTCGGCTCAGGTCAGGTCATGGTCCCAGGGTCCTGGGATCGAGCCCCGCATCGGGCTCCCTGCTCTGCGGGAAGTCTGCTTCTCCCTCTCCCACTCCCCCTGCTTGTGTTCCCTCTCTCGCTGTGTCTCTCTCTGTCAAATAAATAAATAAAATCTTTAAAAAAAAAAAAGAAATTAAGTGACTTTCCAATAGCAACATACTTCTGAATGGTGGAGCTGGTTTTTCAATTCTGAACTGACATCAGAGTCTGATCTCTTAACTACTACCATATTCCATCAAATCTAAGCTGTACATTGCTCCACTTTTGAACACTTCTGAAAATTGGGCTATATCTTAAAATCACTATAGGCTGGGTGTAGTCCTGACATGGATGTTATTGTTTGTGCTTGAGCTTGCAGGATGGATGTCGATGGCTTGAAAGAGAATCCCAGAGAAAATAAGAGAGTGCCTTTGTTCCATTATTAAATGAAATGCTCTTGTTGGCACAGAGGACAATGCAGGGGGTGGGGTGTGGCAAGTAAGGTAGGGGTAAAGGAACACCTATGACTCTGACTTGAGAAATTATTCAAAAGAGCTGGATTGTAAAAGTGAACAAGTTGTAGGAAAACCCTAACTCATGTCACTTATATTTTCTTTTTTACACTTCCACAAGAGTAATATAAGATAATAATCTATTTCTAAATAAGTTTCAGTTCTTTTATTTATTTTTTTAAAGATTTATTTAGAGGGAGAGCGAGAGCACGAGTTGGGGGAGGGGCATAGGGGGAAAAAGAGAGAAGCAGACTCCCCGCTAAGCATGGAGCCCAATGTGGGGCTTGATCTCACAACCCTGAGATCACGACCTGAGCCAAAATCAAGAGTTGGACGTTTAACTGACTGAGCCACTCAGGGGGCCCAATAAGTTTCAGTTCTTTTATGATAAAAATCTATCTAAGTTTTAAAGAACACTTTCAATAAGAATAAAATAAAAATTCTGAGTGATGAGAAAGGATTGTTTTGTAATTTTTTGGTAGATTTCCCCCTTATTATTTTATCTGAGATTTGATGAAATCTAGTATGTCTTGCTCACAGTTACCTCTAAAGTACTTACTGACTTTTTTAAGGAAAAAATGCATTTTTAAAGTGATCAAATATAAAAATACACACACACACACCCGAAACATTATTTACCCTACCATGTGGGACGCTTTGTGAAATTTTATGTTCCATGTTCTTTCATTTAAAAAAATTATTGGTCACAACTTAGTAAACAGATCATACAAATTGCTAGAACACAAACATGTGCTACCAATGCTAATGAACAATTTAAGGGAACTTGATAATCTTCCTTCTTAGTATTAGCCCACTATGCATTGCAGGCTTTCAGTGTGCATATAAATCATCTTCCTTCCCAGGCTCAATAGCTGAGGGAAATGACTTGCAACCATGTAACAGAACCATATGCCTATATTGTACATTTTATATAAAGTCATTATTTCATTTAATCTTCATAAATAATCCTGTGAAGGTAAGCAGGGAAAATATCAGATTCACTTTGTAGCTGATCAAGTTAAATTTCAGAAAGTTTCAGCTTTTCCAGTTATCACATACCCAGTAAGAAGTAAGAATAAGAACATGAACATTTAGGCCGGGGGCTCTTTTCTCTAAATCACATGGCCTCTGAGAGTATAATCGGAACTCAAATGTGTATTTTCACCACTTCATCCTCACTTTCTTATTGTGGACTCAAGATTTGTTATAGAATACAATGAAGCATCCAATCTTAGACTTGTCATGCCAGGTTTCTACCAGTAAAAACATATGGCTGCTGAATGTATATTTTTAGGAAAACACTGTTTCCTTGCTTCTAGTTTAAGGGAGCATGAGTATGAAAGACCTTTGGGCAAAGAAAATGGAAGGGAAGTTAGATGAAAGGATACAAAATGGAATGTTTTGGTGCATTTCAGTGCTTATAAGCTTTTACTTCTGTAGGACAGTTCAGTGGAGAATTTAATGTGGATGAAACTTGAAGCTTTTTTTTTTTTTTTTTAGATTTTATTTATTTATTTGACAGAGAGAGAGAGCGAGAGCAGGAACACAGGCAGGGGGAGTGGAAGAGGGAGAAGCAGGCTTCCCACCGAGCAGGGAGCCCGATGTGGGACTCGATCCCAGGACCCCGGGAACACGACCTGAGCCAAAGGCAGACGCTTAACCAACTGAGTCACCCAGGCGCCCCAGAACTTTGAAGCTTTATAAAAGGACATCCAAACTCAAATTTTGAATATGTAATGATGCTGAACCATGGTGTTCAAAAACTTGGTACTTAATGCTCTCCTAAAGTGCTATTTTAAGTGATATTTATGGCACAATGCAAATTGATCCGTTTTTGTCTATTTAGTAATGGCCCTTTAAATGAAGGGCCATTTCTTTCTTTAAATGAAGTCCATGCTAGAATCCAGAGATAACCTGTGTTCTGCAAAATTGCTAGGGGAATCTAAGACCCCAGGGACCTCAGAAGCCTTGCCCCACCCATCTCAATGCTCTCCACAACCAGGTACCTTCAGCAGGGGTAACTTCCCGACTTTTTGTTACACTGTAATGTTTTTTATCATATTCCTTACAAATTTCACTGTTTTCCTTTTTCATCATCTCCTACAAAGTTTTTCTCCCACGTTATTTTATCTTTCATTACATAGTTTGTCAAACATATGTAACATAGTACCATCACACACACCGCAAGGAGTGCCCCTGCCAGGGACCCCATGCTTCAGAGGGCCCATGCCTCTGTGGTGCAGGATACAGTGCTCAACATTCCCCCAGAGCCTTGGCGACCCTAAAGATCCACCTTGGTGATGAACCCTCTTCCTACCCTGGATTTCTCCACTGTTGTCCCAGGTCCTGGAAACCAGACTACTTACTGTGTTTGACCACTGTGAGGTTTGTGTTACTTCTGCTAACACCAGAGGCGGAAACTATTTAGGGACTGTAGGGGAGATCTGAGTGGCAGAAATGCTTGGATAAGAGAAAAGACAGATGAATAAATTTGTCTAGTTCTTCCTTTCTGAGAGTATGAATACATCACTGCTCTCATAACTAAGTACCCTTTCCCAGTAGAATCAAGTAACTATTTTCTTTTTTTTTTTAAGATTTATTTATTTATTTATTTGTCAGTGAGAGAGAGAGAATAAGACAGAGAGCACAAGCAGGGGAGCGGCAGGCAGAGGAAGAAGCAGGCTCACTGCTGAGCAGGGAGCCCGACACGGGGCTCAATTGCAGGACCCTGGGATCACGACCTGAGCCGAAGGCAGACACTTAATCCAATGAACCACCCAGGCGTCCCAAGTAACTATTTTCTTACTTCTCTTTGGGTTCCAATTTGTGGTTCCGGGGCTCTCATGAATTAATGTGGCATTGGCAATAGTAACACATGAGACTGAGGAATGTGTTACAATACAATATAAATCTTATTATGCCTACATTTATTTATGTACGTGGGTCTAGATGAAACATGTTGGAGCCTGACACCAATTCTTTACTTTGACTAGATGGATATTGAACATTAGAATGACAATTTTTGATATAAAATATTTTAAAAGATTTAATTAAAACAAAAAGTGAAATAACAATTTTGGCTTTATTTTTAAATTCTGATTTGAATTTTTAATTTTCATTTTTGTAATTTGTGTTTTGACTTTTAAAGGTTCATAAATCATTTAAAATATTTGGATAAATGGCTTACAGGTGTCTATTTATATTCTTGCCTTGGAATTCAGGGTGGGTCTGATGTGATAATCTCCCCTCTCCCCTTTAAACTAAATAATTTCTCAGTCATCTTCTTTAAAGCATTGTCTAACACCGTATATCCAGTGTATTGTGTACTAGGATGTTGGTTACAAATCCTTTCCATGTTCTAACCAAGTGTAGTTATTTCAGTATCAAGATCAAGGAAGCAACTTGGGACAAGAAATGTCATCATAAAGGTATGTTCTACATACACTGTAAAAATATTTGAAATGTGAAAGTAAAGCCCAAAAACGTTAGGTTAAATGCACATAATAATAGCATTCAGCCATTTTTACTAATTGTCCCAGAATTTCCATAAAAATGTAACCTCATCCCATATTCTTTATTCTAAAACTTCTGGGAATTATGAAGGATTCCCTATTTTTCCTCTTCTTCTAGGAAAAGTGCTCAATTCAAATTAAATGCCCAGTTTGATTTAAAATTTCAAGTCTGCACATCTCTGGAAAGAAGGGCTCTTTAAGACAATTAAAAATACCTGGGTTCAAATCCATTTGAGATTGTGATAGCCTGTACAAAATTCTTAACTTTTCTGAGAGTCAATTTCCTTGTCTATGCAGTAGGGATAAAATAATACATGTTTCATAAATGGTAGCAGACACAGAGTAGCAGCCTAAGAGTTAGCTGTTATTATTATAGCTGAGCAGAGAGGAAATCTATGCAGAACTAAATATGCCAACTTGAGTTACATACTTCAACTCCCTGAGCCCCAGTTTCCTCTGCACCATGGTTATTGGGAGGATCCAGATTTTATTAAGTTCTCAACACATAATAGGAGCTCAATAAATTGTGGTTTATTATCATCCACTATTATAAAATAGGCCAACTACAAAAGAATAAGAAGGTACCGCCTATTGCAAATGGTTATTCCTTTACCTTAAAAACACTCATTATTTACATTTCTTTTTACCCAGGGAAACAATGCTCACTTCTTGGTTTTTCAACTTTTTTAATAAACATTGCTACCTTTCACAAAAAGCAAATAATTAGCTAATACAGTAGAGGTCATTTATTCATCTACTTACTGAAATGCTTTCCAGTATGCTGTGTAATCTTTTTCCACGTTTAAATGGTCCTAGAAAACCTAGTTAATGGGTGAAAAACTTATTGAAAATTCATCTTTCAGATATCATGGAGTTTGATTGGGACCTAAGAGAAGCCAGGAGTGAAATAATCTCTTAGTGGGACATAAGCATATTTTTGTTCTGTGGCTGGTTGTGGACAGGTTTTGGCTTTAGGGTTCAATGAACTTGAATTGACTACTGTTTTTGGGGGGCATTGAGCTGAGTTCTCCTACAAAGATTAAAACCTAATGCTGAGAATTAGGCTTATGCTGTCCAGGACTGGTCTAACGGTGGTAGGGGGCAGATTTGCAAGGAGAAAGGGAGTTGAGAGGGGTAGATTGTGTTTAGGGGGGTTGGGTGCTTCCCAAAAAATGGTAGAGCATACTGGTTATCACCTTAGGATGCTTAGGGCTGCTCCTACAGGTCACTGATTAGAGAAAGAACTTGTCTCTAGAGGAAGCTTTTGTTTCTACTATCTGTAAATCTTTCAGAGTGAGCACTGGAACAGATTTTCCTGAATTATCCCTACCAGTCCATCCTCTGATATGATCAATATTTCCCCCTCCAGACTAAGAAAGGCCACTCATCTTCCTGTAACTCACATGGTACAGAGATCAGGGCATCTCCTCCTGAATATCAACAACAGATATCCCAGAAACCCCGCTGGAGACCTTTTCATCTAAACCCCAGTCAGGTTTCATGAAGTAACATAGCCATAAGATGGCTTTTTCCAATTTGATTCCATTCAGTTCTTCTTTTGCTCTAGCACTGGGCAAGTTCAGATTTCCAGGATCATGCCTGATGTCAGCCTGGTCAGTATCTCTTTTCCAGAGTACACATTTCCTGCCTACCTTATATTCTCTTTCTACCACCTACCCTGGGAGCAGTGGCAGGATTTACCTCATCACATTCTTCTCTGCTGTTGGCTTTAAGATGCTCAGGTTGTGGTTAAAGGTATGTTTGGAGGGAGGGCTTGGTCAAAACACAAATGAACCAACTAGTGAGGGAATGGCAATAGGAAACTGCCCAGGGTTTAGGAAGTACTAGAGGGGAAAGCTTGACTTTTCTTCATGCCACTTCTCTGTGACTCAGAAATGTGGGATTTTCTCAGACAATTCTGTGCAGTTCTTTAACACTAAGCACTGCATGTGTTGGGCACTTATATTTCAGAAAAAAAAAAAATTCTTTAGAGAGAAACACATGTCTCCTCTCCTTCTTCACCCTGTTTCAGTGAAGGGCACCACTATCTCTGACCGTGATAATCAGAAATCCAAAACCATCCTTGATTTTTCCTTTTTGTTTATCCCTCTTTATCAGTCCACCACCAAATCCTATAGATTTTCACCTTCTGACATAATTTTTAATACATTAACTGATCAGTTGTTTTCAACTAAGGGTGATTTTGACCCCAATGGATGTTTGGCAATGTCCATGGACATTTTTTTTTTTTAAGATTTTATTTATTTGCGAGAGAGATAATGAGAGAGAGAGAGCATGAGAGGGAGGAGGGTCAGAGGGAGAAGCAGACTCCCTGCGAGCAGGGAGCCCGATGCGGGACTCAATCCCAGGACTCCAGGATCATGACCTGAGCCAAAGGCAGTCGCTTAACCAACTGAGCCACCCAGGCGCCCTCTATGGACATTTTTGATTGTTCCAACTGTGGAGGTGCTACTGCCAGGGATGCTGCTAAATATCCTGCATGGGGCTCCCCACGAATCCTCCAATCCAGATTCAAATGCCAATAGTGGTGCGCTTGAACACCCTGCCATGCTCCCCTTGTTAGGACCATGAAATGGGCTCCTAACAGAACTTCCTATTTTTATTTTCCCTACTCTCCTGGCCAGTTGGTAATCTTCCTGCAGCCAGAATCTTTTATAGTCATAAATTTGATCATGTCATTTTCCTACTTAGTTATTTAATGTGTTTGCATGGCTCTTGGGAGAAAAACCAGAATTCTCAACTTGGCCTTTACCTGACCTGTGGCTCTTTCTCTAGCCTGGTCTTCAGTATTTTCTTCTCATCTCCCTCTGCTCCAATCACGCTACCCTTCCCAGTTCATCCAATCTGTTGTCCAGTCTTAACACCTTTACAAAAACTTTCCTCTGCCCATCCTACTTCCCTGACCCCTGCCAGCCCCAGCAATCACTCTTCATCCTTCTGCTCTCAGTGAAAATGGCACATGCACACAGAAATCATCTGACTGCCCTTCCAACTAGGTGAGGACTGATATAGGAAAGATGTTGGGGTTTGGAGCTGATGGCCAAGAAAGAATTCTCGAGACTTCAGGGCGCCTGAGTGGCTCAGTCGTTAAGCGTCTGCCTTCGGATCAGGTCATTATCCTGGAGTCCTGGGATCGAGCCCCACATTGGGCCCCCTGCTCCGCAGGGAGTCTGCTTTTCCCTCTCCCACTCCCCCTGCTTGTATTCCCTCTTTTGCTGTGTCTCTCTGTCAAATAAATAAAATATTTTTTAAAAAAAGTATAAAAAAAAAGAATTCTTGAGACTTCTTTGGTGTAAAAGGTGGTTTTATTAAAGCACAGGGACGGACCTGTGGGCAGAAAGAGCTGCACCGGGGTCATGAGGAGTGGCTGATTATATACTTTCAAGTTGGGAGGGGGTTAGGGATAGCAAAAGTCTCTAAGGAATTTGGAAGCAAGGTTTCCAGGACCTTGAGGGGGGCTAGCTATTATTAGGAAAAGGTCATTTATTATTGTCCAATAAGACCTTAGTTATGGTACCCTTCAGGTTTATATCAGTGGGTCATATGCTTGGGGGATTGCCAACACATATCTTTGGGGGTAAAGATAAAGGAAGTTTCCAAAAGAATTTTATATGTTAAAGCAGACGTACAGGATCAGGGGGTCAGGCTAAGATTGCCTTAGCAAAGTATTAACATTGAGGCAGCTGAGTTCCTAGAAGAATGTCACTCTGCCTGGTTCAAGGACTTGTCAATGAGCTGTAAGTAGTAAGGAAATTTAATTTTTCCGTTGCCTTTGTTTCCCACATCAAGGACCTTAACATAAATGTTTATTCATAGTATCATGCTCCTCTTCTTTTTAGTTCAATCTATAATTCTGTATTTGTGTAGTGAAATGGACGTCAATCCTCCCCTTTCTGGACTCCACCAGTCTCTAAGTTCCAAGAAGAAAGAGATTTTATCTGTTTGGCTCATTATTTTGTTTCAAGTGACTAGCTCAATGCTTGGGAGATACCCAGTTAAGTTTGTGAACGAAAAGAAGGAGAAAAGGTGGCAAGACAGGGAAGAGAGACCTAAAGAAGAGAAGGGGAGGGCAGGGAAGAGAAGAGGAACGGAAGGGAGGAGAGGAGAAGGAAAGGGAGAGAGGGAAAAGAGGATATAAGAGGGAAAAGGAAGCAAGAAGGACAAGATGTTGGCCTTTCGGTCGGGTTACTTCCTGAAGCTGTCTGCCTCCTTGAAGGAGCCGTGGGCCATTTGAGAGTAATATAGTAATTAAAAGCTTGGAGCTCTAGATTTGGATGACGCCTGGCTTTAAGTCCCACTCGACTTTGCAGCCTGAGGCAAGTTGCTTCTCTCCACTTCACTCTGCTTATCTGTAAAATGGGGCTGATGAGTGATTTGAAGCTTAAATGAAATAATGCTTGCGTGGCGCTTGCAACAACGTCTGGAGTGGTCAGCACACAATATTAACCTCAGCTACTGATAGTATTAATATTGTAATTATTTGCCGCAGGGTAGGCCTTCCAGCACCCACTCCGAGGGGCCCGCCCCTCGCTTCGCCCACCGCTCTCTCATTGGCTGAGGCGCGGCGGCGCTTCCACCAATCCGCTAGGCTCGAGACGGAACAGGTCTACAGGACAGAGCCAATGGGAGCAGGGGTTACAGTCTCCTGGATACGGTGGTAACGGCGGACGCTTTGCGGTTGGCGCCGCTGGATCTTGGAGTAACGGCTGCAGACCCCAGGCGGCCTCGGGCATTTCCTACCCGGGACCCGGCTGAGAGAAACACGGCTCATGGCGCAAGGCCGGGAGCGAGAGGAGAACGTCTACGCCACCGCCGGCGCGTCCCTGTCCGTGAGGTGCGGCGTCCACCGCCCGGCGATTGACGTGGGTCTGCGGGAAACTTCCTCTGATCTAATCCCCTCCCTACCCTCTTCTTCCTCCTATTCTTTAGACCGGCTCTCCCGGAAACCTGGACCTCTTCTTTATCCCCCAAAGCTTTCCTGCAGACTCCCTGTGTGACCTCTTGTCTCCATCCCCCGTCCCCCTATTTAGTGACCACATCTCCAGCTGTTTGCACCCCTCCCCCCACTTTTCTGTGACCCTACCCCTCTCACTCATCCACAGTTGCTCTCCTCCTCTCCTCATTTCTGCCTCGTCTTTCTGGCTCAGTACTCCCATTTCCCCCTGACCTTTCGTACATAACCTCCCCCGCCCCTCCCCCCCCCCCCCCACCCATCCTGCCTTCCTGTCCTTGTCATCTTTGGTGATTTTCCCCCCTAAGTTAGGGCAGTCAGGCCCTTCCTTCTAACTACTATCCACTAACTTTGGATTTATTTGCACTTTTAGTGGTCTTTGCAAAGTATAAAGAGCTGCACAGATAAAAGGGGTATTTCTTTGCTTCCACATTTTAGAGTTTCATACAGCATCTTCCGCCGGCCCCGGCTCTACTCTCCAGGCGGTGGAAGTCTCTGACCAGACTAGTGTCCTTCTCTATCCTTCCCCACCATCTTTAAGCATAAATTTAGTATTTAAATAAAAATAGAATCAGACTCTCCTTCCGAAGCATACACCCACCCCACGTTCCTTACTTAAAAATACGTTCCTTTGTGTTCTAACCTTTTTATTCATGTTGACTTAATTCCATTTATTTTCTGCATTTATCTGTATTTTTAGATCTAAAATTACAGCTATACACCCTTCATCTTGGTAAAGAAACCGTTTTTCTACTTGGCTCACAACCACAAAGCAGGCTGCCCGATTCAAAGTTGTTTTTTTAAAGCTTATTTTTAAAATCAAAACAAAGATAATAGAACGGCCCAGGATACACCCTGTTTTGTCTTAGATCAGGCTCTTTTCTCTCTCTGTTGTTTTTACTTTTTCTTTTCCAAGTATTCAAACCCCAGAAATCCTTCTGAGACTTTCTCAGGTTTGGTCAGAGGATTTGCTTCACTGAAAAAGTTCTCTGAAGAAGGCTGTTAAGACCTAAGACTAAATTTCTATAGTGCCTGGACTCAAACTGGTCTCACAGCCAGCATATGTATTCTTTTATCTTAGAGATTGTTTTGGGCAGTAAGGGTGAAAAAAGAATAGATGTGTTTCAAATATTTTGATGGCTTTTTGTTTGCTTTGTTTAAAAAAAAAAAAGTATTTGGAATGTTTTATATTGATGGTGACATATTTTTTTTCCCAAAGATGGGTCCAAGGATTCCCTAAGCAGAATGTTCAGTTTATCAATGACAGCACCATCTGCTACCCTTGTGGGAATTTTGTAATATTTATTAATATTGAAACCAAGAAGAAGACTGTACTCCAGTGTATGAATGGAGTTGTGGGTGTCGTGGCAACTAATGTTCCTTATGAAGTTGTGGCTTTTTCTGACCGGAGGCTAAGACCTCTCATCTACATATACAACTTTCCTGGATTGACCAGAAGGAACAAATTGAAAGGTAACCTGCAAGACTCTTCATCTGCCATAACTAAAGGATTTTGTTATATGACCAAATCTAGTTCTTATAAATGAAGGGTGCTTTTGTTTATTTTTGTTTTTCATAATACACATTTTTAAAGAGGGAATCAGGCTGATCACAGAGAATTTAATTAAGTGGGCTACAGCCTTGCTACTCAAAGTGTGTGGTTGTTTACCTTCAACATTGGCGTCACCTAGGATGCCTGTTATAAATGTAGAAATGGCTCCCATCCCAGACCTAGTGAATCAGAATCTGCATTTTAACAAGATTCCCTGGGTGATTCATATGTACATTAAACTTGGGAAGCGCTGGGCTAGAAGACTATTACAGCACTAAATGCAGTTTAGTGTTTTTTCAGAACATTTTTTTTTCTTTTCTGAAGATTTATTGAAAATCCAAGTAAATTGATAGCATACAAGTTCTAAAGTCTCTGAGTCTCAATTTCCTTAGGTGTGGGGATAATGGTAGGATCTACTGTTAAGGCTGTAGTGATAATAAATGAAATTATATATATGTATATATTTGATATATCAATTATATATGTCATGTTGACACATATATAATTGATATGTCAGTGTGACACACACATATATAATATGTCAATCACTGGTACCCACCATTTATTATTATTGACTTATTCATAGATACAGCTGACCCACAATGGGCTGCTGCACATCTACTGGCGTTTCCATCTAATGATTCCCTTATTTAACACATCATGGTTAGAAAGCTCAGGAGAGCTTGAGGCTAGTCTTAGTTATTTAGGCTTATGGGTCAGTAAGTCTTTGGGTTAAGCCAGGGAGTTTATCTATAATTTGTAACATTTTATTTGTGGGGAAATTTGTATTCTCAACATATTAAAACAACTTTTAAGGTGTAACCTGTTCATACATTGGTAACTGTCTATATGGACTGTAATTTCTCTTCATCTTTAAAATTTCCCCAGTTTGCTTATTTGACTATAGCCCTGTCCAAGCAATTAAAAGTTAATTCAAATCAGTAGCCACATTTATATTAAATAATGAAACTCTAAAGGCATTCACAATAAAATGATGATTAAGTCATCAAGGATACCTATTGTTACCACAGTTATTTAGTATCAACCTGGAATTTCTAGCCAATGCAATAAAAACAGAAAAAGTATAGCTATGGAAAAGAAGATTATGGAAATGCAATAGTCTACTAGGACTAATAAAAGAATGTTGTAAGATGCTGGTTTCAAAATACCCACACAATTAGAAGATTTAAATCCTTAAAAATGATTCAGGAAGAAATGTGAGTGACCTCAGTGAAGAAAACTACAAGAATATCATTGATTTAAAATATTTAAATATATACAGATGTATTCCTGGATGGAAAGCCTAATTATTATATAGTTCTTCACAGAAAATAACTCCTAAGTTTATCATGTTTTAGAGAGCAAGGAGGACATAAATGATACTAAAGTTCCTCTAGAAGAACGAAAAGTAGAGAATAGGAGTAATTGGAAAGAGAATGATGGTAAGACAGAAGGTCCTTTTAATATTATTCTGTATTGATTAAGAGTGTGGTATTGGTGCAGGGTTCATCACATCAGTGGAAGAGTTGAAGTTTGGGGACAGGCTTGAATATGTAAAAGCTAAGTATACTCTCTCCTCCTCCCCAAAATAGATAATATAGATTATTTAACAATTAAACAATGATGTTAAGAAAATTATTTGAGGGGTGCCTGGCTGGCTCAGTCGATGGAACATCCGACTCTTAATCTCAGGGTCATGAGTTCAAGTCCCACGTTGGGTATAGAGATTACTTAGAGAAATAAAATAAACCTTAAAAAAAAAACCAATTTGTGCTCTTTTTCGTGGTGCCTTGGGAGGTGGTAGGCTGCTTCAGGATGAAGCTGAACATCTCTTTCCCAGCTACTGGCTGCCAGAAACTCATTGAAGTGGACAATGAATGCAAACTTTGTACCTTTTATGAGAAGCGTATGGCCACAGAAATTGCTGCTGATGCTCTGGGTGAAGAATGGAAGGGTTATGTGGTCCGAATCAGTGGTGGCAATGACAAACAAGGCTTCCCCATGAAGCAGGGTGTCTTGACCCATGGCCGTGTCCACCTGCTGCTGAGTAAGGGGCATTCCTGCTATAGACCAAGGAGGACTAGAGAGAGAAAGCGCAAATCTGTTGGGGTTGCACTGTGGATGCCAATCTCAGTGTTCTCAACTTGGTCATTGTAAAAAAAAAGGGGAGAAGGATATTCCTGGACTCACTGATACTACTGTGCCTCATCACCTGGGGCCCAAAAGAGCCAACAGAATCCACAAACTTTTCAGTCTCTCTAAAGAAGATGATGTCTGCCAGTATGTTGTGAAAAAACCCCTAAACAAAGAAGGTAAGAAACCTAGAACCAAAGCGCCTAAGATTCAGCGTCTTGTTACTCCACGTGTCCTCCAGCACAAACGTTGGTGTATTGCTTTGAAGAAACAGCGCACTAAGAAAAATAAGGAGGAGGCTGCAGAATATGCTAAACTTCTGGCCAAGAGAATGAAGGAGGCCTAAGAAAAAGGCCAGGAACCAACTGCCAAGAGACGGAGGGTGTCCTCTCTGAGAGCTTCTACCTCTAAGTCTGAGTCCAGTCAAAAATGAGATTTTCTAAGAGTGACAAATAGATAAGATCAGACATCAAAAAGAAAAAAACCAATTTGAACAAAAGTATCAAGTTGGATATTCATGTTATACTCTACATCAAAACATATGTCAGACAAAAATAAGAGTTGATTATAAACAGCAAACCTATTGGAAAAGTAGAAAGTATGGTAGAATATTGAAATGATTTCAGGATGGGGAAGAACTTTTCACACAAAGGAAAAAATTAAAAATAGAAAAATTGACATATTTGATTACATACAAATTTAAAACTTAAGAACATCAAAAATACCATGAAAAATTAATAGGCAAAAAATAAACTGAGGAAGATATTTGGAACAAATATGACCAAGTATTTTCAGAATGTTTATGAAACAATAAGAAAAAAACCAAACCTCCCATTAGAACAACGGAAAAAGTAACTGCCCAAACCACAAAACTACAGATGACCACAATCATCAAAAACATTCTATCTCAATATCCTTTTAAAAACTTGATGTTTGAACCAAGATGAGGTTTTTCTGCTTATCAAGATCACAATTTTTAATTTTTTTATTTTTTTAAAGATTTTATTTATTTATTTGACAGAGAGAGACACAGCGAGAGAGGGAACACAAGCAGGGGGAGCGGGAGAGGGAGAAGCAGGCTTCCCGCAGAGCAGGGAGCCCGATGCGGGGCTCGATCCCAGGACCCTGGAATCATGACCTGAGCCGAAGGCAGACGCTTAACGACTGAGCCACCCAGGCGCCCCAAGATCACAATTTTTTAAAGCTGATAACTGCTAGGCAGAGTGCAGTGAAATTGGTAGCATACTTTTTTGCTGAAGGTGGGAATAATTTTTTTCTTCCAAGTTTTTATTTAAATTCCAGTTAGTTAACATATAGTGTAGTTTTGGTTTCAGGAGGAGAGTTTAGTGATTCATCACTTAACAAATAACACTCAGTGCTCGTCACAAGTGCCCTCCTTAATGCCCATCACCCATTTAGCCCATCCCCCACAGTAGGAATAATTGATACAATCTTTCTGGGAAGTAAATATTACCATATTTGACCCAGTTCAACTCAGCTGAGGACCTAGAATTCAATTTTAAGGAAATCAGAAATATAGTCAAATATTTGTATGCGCAGGAGTTAAAAGTATTCTCATAATAGCAAAAGATTGGAAACTTCCTACGTCTCTAGTAATATGAATATGGTTAAATAAATTAAAACATCTCACAAAGGAGTATTATATAAACATTAAAAATCACATTTTTGAAGAATTATTAATGATAAAATGCTCAGTGTAATGTAAACAATAGGAGTAAGACTGTATGACCTGTCTTTTAAATGAATTGTTAATCTATGATTGTTATAGCTATAAAGAGCAACATATTTTTTTCAAAGTTATATTTAAAGAAAAAAATGTATATTTACAAGTAAGCACAGAAGAAAATACCAGAAATTTACCAGATTTGGTAGTGAGATTACAGAGGATATATTTTCTTGTAAAGCGTTTTTTTTTTAATTCATGTCAAAAGACAGACATGGGAGAAGGAAGATCTGGTACCTATGGAACCACGCTGAAGAACAGCAGATAGAGGGGAAATCAGATCTTCATATGCAGAAGGGCAGAAGCATCCTCACGATGCACATTTTAAACACGTTGTTACTAAGACTTTTAAAGTTCTGTTTCATGTCTTCAACTATAGGGACAAATGAGAAAGAACTTTTTATAATTGTTCCAAGAACTGGAAGATATTAAACAAAGGGCCAGCTGTGACCCAAGGTATAGAGATCTGGAAGTAACCTAGGATGATTACAACACCCCAAAGTATTTAAAGTTGTTTGAATAACTTTTCTAATTCAATGTTTCATATATTTATAGAATACGTAATCCTTCTTGGGTCATTTCAAATCACACTGGGACATACATGATACAGTACACTCAGTTTTGATTAAAGTCTAGAGACAGTGACCTAATGGTCTTAATTCACTTTAATATCTTTAAATTTTTTCTTTTTTTAAAAAAGTAATTTCTGTGCCCAACATGGGGCTTGAACTCACAACCCCGAGATCAAGAGTCACATGCTCTACCGACTGAGCCAGCCAGGCACCCCAACTCTAATGTCTTTTATTTTTTTTATTTTTATTTTTTTTAAGATTTTATTTATTTGACAGAGTGAGACACAGTGAGAGAGGGAACACAAGCAGGGGGAGTGGGAGAGGGAGAAACTGGCTTCCCGCGGAGCAGGGAGCCTGATGCGGGGCTTGACCCCAGGACCCTGGGATCATGACCTGAGCCGAAGGCAGACGCTTAACCGTCTGAGCCACCCAGGTGCCCCCCAACTCTAATGTCTTTTAAAAAAGAATCTTAACTTTGCTTTTAGCTTTCTGTTCATAGTCTTAGAAATCAGCTAGGAGATGTGTTATTCCAAGAGCTAAATGCTTTTGAATTATGTGAAAATCATTAGGTAAGGGAAATAAACTGTAAGACTAGTTAATCTGAACACGATAATTAAATCTTTGTCATGGATTCTATATTTTAGGCAATGTTCTTCTGGACTACACTTTACTTTCATTCAGTTACTGTGGCACCTACCTGGCTAGTTACTCCTCTCTCCCAGAATTTGAACTGGCCCTTTGGTAAGTTAACAGTATGCTGCAGAATTCCTTTCCTTGGATTACATTTTAAACTTGTCCTTCTGGATTGTATTAAAAGACATAGATGTGAAAAAACTGGAACAAGTTAAAAATGGAAGGAACAGAAGTCCTGATCAGAAGGTTGAATATAGTTGCTACTTCTAAGCATACAATTTGGCGGGGCAAAAACTATATGAGAGCAAAATTATCATCGTTTTGTTGATGTGTTATAATATTACCTTGTTGGGTAAAGAAAATAAATGTATAAAGTTTCATCTTTCCTTCAAATAAATGGTAGCTTTGAGTGGTTTGCCTGTTTTCCACTAATGATGAAATTAAGATGTACTCTCTATTAGAGCTAAGTTGGAAGTAATTGTTTTGAGAGACATTAGAACAGTTATATGTTCAGAGAGTGGAACATTACACCTCATTTGCCAGCTGTATAGGAAATACCTGTGGTTAAGACACATCTGTGGTCTTTGCTGGGTCATTTCATAGGGCCAGCCTCAAAGCTGTACTCACTCTTCCATCTATAATATAAACTCCATGGGGGGAGTTTTTCTTTTAAGGGGAAGTACAAACTGTTTCAGGAATGATTGAAGATACAGCCTACACACCAGCATTTCTTATCCAAAAATATAATAATCTAGGTTCAGAGAACCACATTTAGTTTATGTAGTTTCTTTATTTAAAAAACAGCTTTATTGAGGTATAATTGACAAAAAAAACTGCCCATATATAAAGAATATAATTTGATAAGTTTTGACTTATGTACACATCCATGAAACCATCACCATAATCAAGATAATAAATATATCTGTCACTCCAAAGTTTCCTTGTGCCCCTTTCTGATCCTTCCTTATTGGCTCTTCCACACACACCCTTACACCACCCTTGCCCCATCCCTCAGCCCCTGCCCCCAGGCAGTCATTGTTGTGTTTTCTATCACTCTGGATTTGTTTACATTTTCTAGAATTTTATATGCAGAGAGTCATCCATTATGGACTCTTTTTTTTTTTTTTTTGTCTGTCTTTTATGCTGCATAATTACTTTTTTCATGCAGCATAGTTATTTTGAAATTCTCTTATGCTGCTGTATGTATCAATAGTTCATTCCTTTCTATTCCATGGAATGAATATGCCACGGTTTGTTTATCCACTCACCTACTGATGGATAGATTAGTTTGCTGGGGCTGCCATTAACAAAGTACCGCAAACTGAATGGCTGAAACAACAGAAATTTATTGTCTCACAGTTCTGGAGGCTAGAAGTCTAAGATCCAGGTGTAAGCAGAGTTGGTTTCTTTCAAGGGCTATGAGGAGAATCTGTTCTAGGTCTTTCTCCTTGGCTTGTGAATAACTGGATTCATGTTCACATGATGTTCTCCTTGTATATGGATCAGTCTCTAAATTTCCCCTTTCCTTTTTATAAGGATGCTCATCCTACTGGAGTAGGACCACACTAAATGACCTCATTTAACTTAGTAAAGACCCTATTTCCAAATACAGTGACATTCTGAGGTACTGAGGGTTAGGACATCAACGTATAAATCTGGGGGGACACAATTCAACCTATAACAGTACTTAAAGGATGAGTAGGAACCAACCTGTGAAGAATATAAGGAAGAGGATTCTAAGCAGAGGAAAGACATGGGCAAATGCCATGAGGTCAGAGAAAATATGGGGCAGATTTGAAGATTTAATTAAGAGAGCATAATGATGGCAACCAGAGATTAGCCATGAGAGGCAAATACCTAGTAGTGCAATTGCTGGGTTGTAGGGTAGTTCTGTTTTTAACTTCCTAAGGAAGCTCCATATTGTTTTCCACAGTATCTGCGCCAGTTTGCATTCCCACCAACAGTGTAAGAGGGTTCCCCTTTCTCCACATCCTCACCAACTCCTGTTGTTTCCTGAGTTGTTAATTTTAGTCATTCTGACTGGTATGAGGTGGTATCTCCTTGAGGTTTTGATTTGTATTTCCCTGATGCTGAATGATGTTGAGCATTTTTTCATGTGTTTGTTGACCATTTGTATGTTTTCTTTGAAGATATGTCTGTTCATGTCTTCTGCCCATTTCTTGATTGGGTGTTGAGTTTGATGAGTTCTTTATAGATTCTGGATACTAGTCCTTTATCTGATAAGACATTTGCAAGTATCTTCTCCCATTCTGTCAGTTGTCTTTTGGTTTTGTTGACTGTTTCCTTTGCTGTGCAAAAACTTTTTATCTTGATGAAGTCCCAATAGTTCATTGTTGCCTTTGTTCCCCTTGCCTTTGGAGGTGTATCTAGCAAGAAGTTGCTGCGGCTGAGGTCAAAGAGATTGCTGCCTGTGTTCTCCTCTGGGATTTTGTTGGATTCCCGTCTCACATTGAGGTCTTTCAACCATTTTGAGTGTGTTTTTGTGTATGGTGTAAGGAAATGGTCCAGTTTCATTCTTCTGCATGTGGCTGTCCAATTTTCCCAACACCATTTGTTGAAGAGACGGTTTTTTTTTCCATTGGATATTCTTTCCTGCTTTGTCAAAGTTAGTTGAAAGAGAGTAATATTTTAAAAGCACATAGTTATTTTGCTTTCTTAGAAGGGTACAGTATAATGATAAGCATAGTTATTAATAAATTTTATATTTAACATCATGGACTAAATAAATTGTATTGTGAATTAAGGCTTAATTTATGTAAATTGTTTTCAAATAATTAGATAAATATTCTCAAGATGTGGAATTCAAATGAATCATTTTTTTACAAAACACAATTTCCCTCTAAGGAACTGGGAATCAGGTGTCATTTTGTGCAAGAAGACACAACCTGGTACGGATGTAAGCCAGATGACTTTTAACCCTATGAACTGGCGCCAGCTGTGCTTATCAAGTCCAAGTGCAGTGACCGTGTGGACTATTGAAAGAAGTAACCAGGAGCATCATCTCAAAGCAAAGTAAGAGACTTAGTTACTACACAGCAAAATGGTGATCTTAGTTTGCTTTCATGTAATGTGATTGCATCAATTTGATGAATTAACTGGCTTTATATGTACATATTAAACATCTTAAGTTATAATATCTTTCTACATATATAATTACCTTGGAGTGGTTGCTTGCATTTTGAAAGGATTCTTTACGACTTGATTTCTCCATGATGTTCTTTTGAATATCAAGTCATCCTCAAGCTTTTCCCAACATGTTTTAATTTATCAGAATTTGATTTGCTCTTAGTATTTCAAAACATGCTTATTTATAAAAAGGATAGTTATGAATTTTGACCCTATTACTTTGATGCCCAGTTGGAATCTCAAAAATAAGAGATATGGAAAGCATATAGATTATTCCTTCAGCCACATAATCTATAAACAGAAGGGTAGTTGCATATAGTGGAGTCATGGGAGTTACGTATTTAAATAGAACTGGGTCAGAAAGAAATTTTATGACCAGTGTCCTGATGATTGATGATAATGGTGTGTTTGTTAAGGAGAGTTCAAAGACTCAAGGTGCCTCTAAACTGACTATTCTTAATGTATTCCACAAAGCTAAAGACTAAGTTGATATTGGACATGTACATCCTTGAAATTACAATTTTTGAAAAGTTGCCTTTTTAAAATTTTATTTTATTACGTTATATTAATCACCATACATTACATCATTAATTTTTGATGTAGTGTTCCATGATTCATTGTTTGCATATAACACCCAGTGCTCCATTCAATATGTGCCCTCTTTAACACCCATCACCAAGCTAACCCCTCCCCCCATCCTCCTCCCCCTTCAGAACCCTCAGTCTGTTTCTCAGAGTCCATAATCTCTCATGGTTCATCTCCCCCTCCGATTTCCCCGCCTTCATTTTTCCCTTCCTACTATCTTCTTCTTCTTCTTCTTCTTTTTTTTTTTTAACATATAATGTATTATTTGTTTCAGAGGTACAGGTCTGTGATTCAACAGTCTTACACAATTCACAGCATTCACCATAGCACATACCCTCCCCATTGTCTATCACCCAGCCACCCCATCCCTCCCACCCCCCACCACTCCAGCAACCCTCAGTTTGTTTCCTGAGATTAAGAATTCCTCATATCAGTGAAATCATATGATACATGTCTTTCTCTGATTGACTTATTTCGCTTAGCATAATACCCTCCAGTTCCATCCATGTTGCTGCAAATGGTAAGATTTCGGGGTTTTTGATGGCTGCATAATATTCCATTGTATATATATATACCACTTCTTCTTTATCCATTCATCTGTCAATGGACATCCTGGCTCTTTCCATAGTTTGGCTATTGTGGACATTGCTGCTGTGAACATTGGGGTGCACGTACCCTTTCAGATCACTACATTTGTATCTTTGGGGTAAATACCCAGTAGTGCAATTGCTGGGTCATATGGTAGCTCTATTTTTAACCTTTTTAGGCACCTCCAAATTGTTTTCCTGAGTGGCTGCACCAGCTTGCATTCCCACCAACAGTGTAGGAGGGTTCCCCTTTCTCCGCATCCTCGCCAACATCTGTCTTTTCCTGACTTGTTAATTTTAGCCATTCTGACTGGTGTGAGGTGGTATCTCATTGAGGTTTTGGTTTGGATTTCCCTGATGCTGAGCAATGTTGAGCACTTTTTCATGTGTCTGTTGGCCATTTGGATGTCTTTGGAAAAATGTCTGTTCATGTCTTCTGCCCATTTCTTGATTGGATTATTTGTTCTTTTGGTGTTAAGTTTGATAAGTTCTTTATAGATTTTGGATACTAGCCCTTTGTCTGGTATGTCATTTGCAAATATCTTCTCCTATTCTGTCGGTTGTCTTTTGGTTTTGTTGACTGTTTCCTTTGCTGTGCACAACCTTTTTATCTTGATGAAGTCCCAATAGTTCCTTTTTGTCCTTGCTTCCCTTGCCTTTAGCGATGTTTCTAGGAGGAAGTTGCTGTGGCTGAGGTTGAAGAGGTTGCTGCCTGTGTTCTCCTCTAGGATTTTGATGGACTCCTATCTCACATTTGGGTCTTTCAACCATTTTGAGTCTATTTTGTGTGTGGTGTAAGGAAATGGTCCAGTTTCATTCTTCTGCATGTGGCTGTCCAATTTTCCCAACATCATTTGTTGAAGAGACCGTCTTTTTTCCACTGGACATTCTTTCCTGCTTTGTTGAAGATTAGTTGACCATAGAGTTGAGGGTCCATTTCTGAGCTCTCTATTCTGTTCCATTGATCTATGTGTCTGTTTTTGTGCCAGTACCATACTGTCTTGATGATGACAGCTTTGTAATAGAGCTTCAAGTCCGGAATTGTGATGCCACCAGCTTTGCTCTTCTTTTTCAACATTCCTCTGGCTATTTGGGGTCTTTTCTGGTTCCATACAAATTTTAGGATTATCTGTTCCATTTCTTTGAAAAAAGTGGATAGTATTTTGATAGGGATTGCATTGAATGTGTAGATTGCTCTAGGTAGCATTGACATCTTCACAATATTTGTTCTTCCAATCCATTAGCATGGAACGTTTTTCCATTTCTTTGTGTCTTCCTCAATTTCTCTCATGAGTATTTTATAGTTTTCTGAGTACAGATCCTTTGCGTCTTTGGTTAGATTTATTCCTAGGTATCTTATGGTTTTGGGTGCAGTTGTAAATGGGATCGACTCCTTAATTTTTCTTTCTTCTGTCTTGTTGCTGGTGTATAGAAACGCAACTGATTTCTGTGCATTGATTTTATATCCTGCCACTTTACTGAATTCCTGTATGAGTTCTAGCAGTTTTGGGGTGGAGTCTTTTGGGTTTTCCACATAAAGTATCATATCATCTGCAAAGAGTGAGAGTTTGACTTCTTTGCCAATTCAGATGCCTTTTATTTCTTTTTGTTGTCTGATTGCTGTGGCTAGGACCTCTAGTATTATGTTGAATAGCAGTGGTGAGTGGCCATCCCTGGCATGTTCCTGACCTTAGGGGGAAAGCTCTCAGTTTTTCCCCATTGAGAATGATATTCGCTGTGGGTTTTTCATAGATGGCTTTTATGATATTGAGGTATGTACCCTCTATCCCTACGCTGTGAAGAGTTTTGATCAAGAAAGGATGCTGTAGTTTGTCAAATGCTTTTTCTGCATCTATTGAGAGGATCATATGGTTCTTGTTATTTCTTTTATTAATGTATTGTATCACATTGATTGATTTGCAGATGTTGAACCAACCTTGAGGCCTGGGGATAAATCCCACTTGGTTGTGGTGAATAATCCTTTTAATGTACTGTTGGATCCTATTGGCTAGTATTTTGGTGAGAATTTTTGCATCCATGTTCATCAGGGATATTGTTCTGTAATTCTCCTTTTTGATGGGGTCTTTGTCTGGTTTTGGGATCAAGGTAATGGTGGCCTCATAAAACGAGTTTGGAAGTTTTCCTTCCATTTCTATTCCTTGAAACAGCTTCAGAAGAATAGGTATTAATTCTTCTTTAAATGTTTGGTAGAATTCCCCTGAGAAGCCATCTGGGCCTGGGCTCTTGTTTTTTGGGAGATTTTTGATGACTGCTTCAATTTCCTTAGTGGTTATAGGTCTGTTCAGGTTTTCTGTTTCTTCCTGGTTCAGTTTTGGTAGTTGATACATCTCTAGGAATACATCCATTTCTTCCAGATTATCTCATTTGCTGGCATATAGTTGCTTGTAATATGTTCTTATAATTGTTTGTATTTCTTTGGTGTTGGTTGTGATCTCTCCTCTTTCATTCGTGATTTTATTTATTTGGGTCATTTCTCCTTTCTTTTTGATAAGTCTGGCCAGGGGTTTATCAATCTTATTAATTCTTTCAAAGAACCAGCTCCTAGTTTCATTGATCTGTTCTACTGTTCTTTTGGTTTCTATTTCATTGATTTCTGCTCTGATCTTTATTATTTCTCTTCTCCTGCTGGGTTTAGGCTTTATTTGCTGTTCTCTCTCCAGCTCCTTTAGGTGTAGGGTTAGGTTGTGTATTTGAGACCTTTCTTTTTTTTTTTTTTTTAAAGATTTTATTTATTTATTTGACAGAGAGAGACACAGCAGAAGAGGGAATACAAGCAGGGGGAATGGGAGAGGGAGAGGCAGGCTTCCCGCGGAGCAGGGAGCCCGATGCGGGGCTCGATCCCAGGACCCTGGGATCATGACCTGAGCCGAAGGCAGACGCTTAACGACTGAGCCACCCAGGTGCCCCTATTTGAGACCTTTCTTGTTTCTTGAGAAAGGCTTGTATTGCTATACTTTCCTCTCAGGACCACCTTTGCTGCATCCGAAAGGTTTTGAACTGTCATGTTTTCATTTTCATTTGTTTCCATGAATTTTTTAAATTCTTCTTTAATTTCCTGGTTGACCCATTCATTCTTTAGTTGGATGCTCTTTAGCCTCCATGTATTTGAGTTCTTTCCAACTTTCCTCTTGAGATTGAGTTCTAGTTTCAAAGCATTGTGGTCTGAAAATATGCAGGGAATGATCCCAATCTTTTGGTTGAGACCTGATTTGTGCCCTGGGATGTGATTTATTCTGGAGAATGTTCCATGGGCCCTAGAGAAGAATGTGTATTCCATTGCTTTGGGATGGAATGTTCTGAATACATCTGTGAAGTCCATTTGGTCCAGTGTGTCATTTAAAGTCTTTATTTCCTTGCTGATCTTTTGCTTAGATGATCTGTCCATTTCAGTAAGAGGGGTGTTAAAGTCCCCTACTATTATTGTATTGTTGTTGATGTGTTTCTTTGCTTTTGTTATTAATTGGCTTATATAATTGGCTGCTCCCATGTTAGGGGCATAGATATTTACAATTGTTAGATCTTCTTGTTGGATAGACCCTTTAAGTAGGATATAGTGTCCTTCCTCATCTCTTATTATAGTCTTTGGTTTAAAATCTAATTTGTCTGATATAAGGATTGCCACCCCAGCTTTCTTTTGTTGTCCATTAGCATGGTAAATAGTTTTCCACCCCCCCCACTTTCAATCTGGAGGTGTCTTTGGGTCTAAAATGAGTCTCTTGCAGGCAGCATATTGATGGGTCTTGTTTTTTTATCCAATCTGATACCCTGTATCTTTTGATTGGGGCATTTAGCCCATTTACATTTAGGGTAACTATTGAAAGATATGAATTTAGTGCCATTGTATTGCCTGTAAGGTGATTGTTACTGTATATTGTCTCTGTTCCTTTCTGGTCTATGTTACTTTTACAATCTCTCTTTGCTTGGAGGACCCCTTTCAATATTTCTTGTAGGGCTGGTTTCATGTTTGCAAATTCCTTTAGTTTTTGTTTGTTCTGGAAGCTTTTTATCTCTCCTATTTTCAATGACAGCCTAGCTGAATATAGTATTCTTGGCTGCATATTTTTCTCATTTAGTACTCTGAATATATCCTGCCAGTCCTTTCTGGCCTGCCAGGTCTCTGTGGATATGTCTGTTGCCAATCTAATGTTTCTACCATTGTAGGTTACAGACCTCTTGTCCCAAGCTGCTTTCAGGATTTTCTCTTTGTCTCTGAGACTCATAAGTTTTACTATTAGTTGTCGGGGTGTTGACCTATTTTTATTGATATTGAGGGGGGGTTCTCTGTGCCTCCTGGATTTTGATGCCTGTTTCCTTCCCCAAATTAGGGAAGTTCTCTGCTATAATTTGCTCCAATATACCTTCTGCCCCTCTCTCTCTTTCTTCTTCTTCTGGGATCCCAATTATTCTAATGTTGTTTCGTCTTATGGTATCACTTATCTCTCGAATTCTGCCCTCGTGATCCAGTAGTTGTTTATCTCTCTTTTTCTCAGCTTCTTTATTTTCCATCATTTGGTCTTCTATATCACTGATTCTCTCTTCCGCCTCATTTATCCTGGCAGTTAGAGCCTCCATTTTTGATTGCACCTCATTAATAGCCTTTTTGATTTCAACTTGGTTAGATTTTAGTTCTTTTATTTCCCCAGAAAGGGTTTCTCTAGTATCTTCCATGCTTTTTTCAAGCCCAGCTAGTATCTTTATAATCGTCATTCTGAACTCTAGTTCCGACATCTTACTAATGTCCGTATTGATTAGGTCCCTGGCAGTCGGTACTGCCTCTTGTTCTTTTTTTTTTTGAGGTGATTTTTTCCGTCTTGACATTTTGTCTAGAAGAGAATAGATGACTGAGAGAACAAAATGCCAACAGGGTAACAATGACCCCAGAAAAATATACACTAAACAAATCAGAAGAGACCTGAAACTGGGGGAAAATAAAGGGAAAGAAAGAAAAAAGAAAAAAAAAAGAATATGATCAAATATGATCAGGCTGGTGCATAGATCAGTGCCACACACTAGATTTTGGGCGTATTTTGGTCTATTAGAAGAAACTGCCTCTCAAAATTTTAAAGAAAGAAAAACTTATATATATACAAAAATAAGGGTAAATACGATGAAGGGACGAAATATGACTGTAAAGATGAAAATTATAAAAGACTATAAAAGGAATTGATAAGAAGTTGGTTGAAAAAAGAAAAGAGAAATTAAAAAAAAAAAACAAAAACAAAAAAAAACAAAGGGAGAGAATGTGATCAGGCAGCAGACTAGAACAAAGCCATACAGTAGAGATTTAGGGTGTATTTTGGTCTGTTAGAAGCAACTGTATCCTGGGGCGCCTGGGTGGCTCAGTCATTAAGCGTCTGCCTTCGGCTCAGGTCATGATCCCAGGGTCCTGGAATCAAGCCCCGCATTGGACTCCCTGCTCGGCGGGAAGCCTGCTCCTCCCTCTCCCATTCCCCCTGCTTGTGTTCCCTCTCTCGCTGTGTCTCTCTCTCTGCCAAATAAATAAATAAAATCTTAAAAAAAAAAAAGAAGCAACTGTATCCCAAAATTTTAAAGAGAGCACAACTTATATATATACCAAAAATAAGGTTAACTACTATGAAGGGATAGAATATGACTGTAAAAATGAAAAATAAAAAAGATTTTTAAAAAAGGGATTCTAAGATGTTGGTTGAAAAAGGGAAAAAGAAAAATTCAAAAGAAAAAGAAAGAAAGAAAGAAATACAGAAAATTAAAAAATTAACTTTGAAAGACTAAAGAATCATGGTAAAAAAGCCATGGATTCTATGTGCAGTATTCCCCTAGCGCTGGAGTTCTGCCATTCTCATTGATCGATAAACTTGGTCTTGGCTGGCTGTTCTCACTGATCTTCTGGGGGAGGGGCCTGTTGCCATGGTTCCCAAATGTCTTTGCCGGAGGCGGAATTGCCCCGCCCTTGCCGGTCTGGGCTAAGTAATCTGCTCGGGTTTGCTCTCGGGAGCTTTTGTTCCCCGCAAGCTTTCCGTACAGCTTTGGAGGATGAGAGTGGAAATGGCGGCCTCCCAATCTCCACCCCAGAGGAGCCGAGAACTCGGGGTCCCACTCCTCAGTGAGCCCCCAGAGAAAAGCAGTCAGTCACTCCCGTCTCCCGGTCTCTGGCCGCACTCTGTGCTCACCCGGCCTGTGACCGAGCGTTTCTATCTCTGGCACCTGACCCTGTGTGGAGTCTCCAAACCCAGCAGATCCCTGCGGTGCGCTCCCGCACTGCTCCTCCCGGGGCAGGAAGGGGCGTCTCCCCGGATCTGCCGCTTGATGGGTCCCTGCTGGAAGAGCAGTGGCCCGACTGTACCACGGATCACAGTTTATGGCAACCCCGAGCTGAGAGCCCGCTCCTCAGCTCTGTCTCTGCAGCCAGCTTCCCCGCTCCGATACCTGGGAGCTCTGCCACACTCAGGCACCCCCGGTCCTTCTGTGACCCCCGAGGGTCCCGAGACCACACTGTCCCAGTGAGTCTTCCATCCCCCGCTTAGCCACTGGAGTGATGTCCCTCAGCAGAGCCGACTTCTAAAAGTTCCGATTTTGTGCTCCACTGCTCTATCACTTGCTGGTAGCGGCCGACAGAGGCCCCCTCCCCCGCCGTCTATCCTCCCGAATATCACCTCGGACTCACTTCTCTGCATGTCCTACCTTCCAGAATGTGGTCACTTTTCTGTTCAGAGAGTTGCTGCTATTCTTTTCTTTGATCTCCTGTTGAGTTTGTAGGTGTTCAGAATGGTTTGATACCTATCTAGCTGAATTCCTGGGACCAGACGAAATTTAGGTCTCCTATTCCTCCGCCTTCTTGCCCCCACCCTCCAAAACGTTGCCTTCTTTTTTTTTTTTTTAAAGATTTATTTATTTATTTATTTATTTGAGAGAGCGAGAATTAGAGAGAGAGAGAGTACATGAGAGGGCGGAGGGTCAGAGGGAGACGCAGACTCCCCGCTGAGCAGGGAGCCCAATGTGGGACTTGATCCCATGACTCCAGGATCATGACCTGAGCTGAAGGCAGTCGCCCAACCAACTGAGCCACCCAGATTCCCCCGAAAAGTTGCCTTCTTAAGAAAAATGTAAAGTTGTCTAACTGGAGAGCCTGAAAACCTAGAGTAAAACCTAGGGTAAAACCTAGCCCTTAAACAAAGAGTACTGAACCTCTTTTTGTTCAGTTCTCTTTGTGTCTCAATTTCTTTTTTTATAAGAACCCAATGAATAGTCAAATCTGTCTCTAGGCAGAGACATTCATAAAATGGGTAATGTCTCTATCATATCCTTGCCAGGTGGGCAAATAATTTATCTCAGCGTTCTCTCCTTTTGCTTGCCTTGAATATTCTCATCTAGTTCTGAATGTTGAATTGTGATTTTTCTATAAGCAACTGAAGTGAGAGGCAAAGTGAGTGGATTGTCCTGGTTCAGAAAGCAAGCAGGATTAGAAAACACTCAAGCCTTAATTTGAATAGTAGATACTATTTTTACATGATAATTTTTCAAAATTATTTATCATACATAAAACATAACCAATGAAATTTTGAATTTAATGCATAAAGCCATGAATTTTTCAAACACCCCTTTATAACCACATTATGGGTTAAAAGACATATGGTAGATTTGAAAATGAATTCTTTTTTTAAAAAAAAGATTGATTTATTTGAGAGAGAGAGAGAGATGGGGGAGGGGCAGAGGAAGAAAGAGTCATAAGCAGACTCCACATTGAGCACAGAGCCAGACTCGGGGCTCGATCTCTCAACCCTGAGACCAGGACCTGAGCCGAAACCAAGAGTCAGATGCTTAACTGACTGCGCCACCCAGGTGCCCTGAAAATGAACTCTTGATATCAGAGGTTGCAAAGGTAGCTGAATACAACCTACATATACAGATGGTCCTTGACTTAGGATGGTTCCACTTAAGATTTTTCAACTTCAGGGTGATGCCAAAGTGATACACATGCAGTAGAAACTGTATTTCAAATTTTGAATTTTGACCTTTTCCCAGGCTAAAGATATGTGTTAGAATACTCTTCTGTGATGCTAAGCAGTGGTAGCTGCAGCTTCTAGTCAGCCACATGGTCATGAGTGTAAACAACCTATACACTGACAACCATTCTGTACCTTCCAAGCAGTCTGCTTTTTACCTTCATTTTAGTATTCAACAAGTTACTTGAGATATTCACCACTTTATTATAAAATAGGCCTTGTATTAGATGATTTTGCCCAACTGTGAGTTGGCAACTAATGCAGTTTGCCCAAATAATGTATGTGTTCTGAGCACATTTATGGTAGGTTAGGCTAAGCTATGATGTTCAGTAGATTAGGGGTATTAAATGCATTTTGACTTAGGATATTTGTTTATTGGGACATAACCCCATCATAAATAGAGGAAGATTTATATGTTTATTTTGGCCCCCATTGATTTTTATTTGAATTAATTGCCAAATTTTAATATTTGAGAGATTTCTCATAAATATCCAGATTATGATAGTCTCTTGAAATTTTGGAGCCAGAATTCTCAACAAACTCTCTTGGCTGGAACTGAGTGTCACCTACACCACCTAGAGGAGGGAACACACTTTCCCATTTGCCATAGCCCCCACCTGGCCACAGCTCATTTGCCTGGTCCTGCCAGTGTTCAAATGTATAATTCCTGCTTTAGATATTAACTTTGAAAATTTTAGAAAATTCCTATGTACTTAATTTATAACTGCATTATTGTCCTTTTGTGATATATATTTTTAAATCTACTCTTTGGCGTTTATCTGGTTTGTTTGCTTGTTTGTTTTTTACAAGTTATAATACTTCCCCACCTTTTTTATCACCAATATATAATAGTTATATCACTGACTAGTTTTTGTTCATTTGATTATTCTGATTTCTCTTTTTTCTAAAGGTCAATAAAACTACCTATGGAAGACGGATCATTTTTTGATGAAACAGATGTAATTTTCCCCACCTCGTTGCCCAAGGATCTTATCTATGGACCTGTGCTCCCACTGTCAGCCATTGCTGGGCTAGTAGGAGAAGAGGCAGAAACTTTCAGGGTAATTACCTGGCACCTCTTCCTGTTTGCTTATTTGATTCTCATAACTATCCCATGAGACATGCAGGATAGAGAGGATCATCCTGGTTTTCAATACAGATTTGCCCTGGAGATGACAAGAAATAAAGGCTCTGGAGTTTTGAGTTTGGTTAACTGGAAGGATGGCACTGATAACAGAAAGAGGGAGCCCAGACCTGATTTCAGTTTTGGACATATTGAATTTGGGGTGCTGGGAAGGCATCCAGGTATAGATGCCGGGTGGAAGATGGGCAAGCAGACCTATTGCTGGGGTGGAGAATGTAGGGCTAGAGACACTGATGCCAGAGTCATTACCATAGAAGGGTTAGTGGAGCACTGGAGTGGGGGAGGGATGATAGAAAGGAGAGTAAGGGTGTCAGGGGAGAGAGCCAGAGAGGAAACTGATTTGCCAAGAATCGAGAGTTAGAAGATGACTCTGACAAGGAACACAGAAGTGGAACAAATCCAGGAGAGAAGAAGAAGGCCATGGAAAATAGTGGAAGAAAGTTTCAAACAGGAGTTTGTTAACAGCTACACACTCATTCATTCAACATATTTATCAAGCTCCTCCTATGTAGCAGGCACTGTTTTACACAGTGGGATCTCATGATGACCAACCAGGCATAATCTCTACCCTTGGAGCTTACATTCTATCAGGGAGATAGTAACAACACCACCAAAAGTAAAGACATACATTAAATCATTGCAAAATGTGGTAATTATTATAATGGGATAAATGGGAGGGGGTTGACGTGAGGAAGAGATTAACATATGCTGGTCAAGGAAGGCCGCTGGGGAGACAACACTTACCCTAAGATTCGAAGGACAAGGAGGTTCAGTGCTACAAACAGGGTCAAGAGTGTTCAGGCAGAGGGTGCAGTATGTGCAAAAGCCCTGGGGGAAAGAAACTAAATCCGTGTGTTTGAGAAGCTACCTGTAGTGGCTGCAGCACAGAAAATGAGGGGGGAGTGGGGTGCAGGTGCAGGTCAGGGGGTAGGCAGGGAGCAGAGATAGCACAGGCAGGTCCTTTGGGAAACAAGAGCTTGATTCTGCTTAGCCTCTCGAATTTAGGTTATGCTAATATTTGTGTTAAAACTCCAAGCCAAGGATAAAGGAAGTAGAAGCTCCCAAATATTTTGACCACTGCAGAGAATTAAGCTATAGATGTTAAAAATAACTCAGTGGTAATTAGTTTATTAAAAATTTCTGGCAAGCAAGAGAAAAGGTTGTGTATGCTCTTAGTATTTCCTCTAAAGGATGATCATCGTTCACTTTTTAAATACAGAAAATGACCAATTCTTTTTAATAGCACAAATCCTAGCCTTAGAAATACAACCACACTCAGCCACAATGGGGCAGCAAAGTAAATACAAATAGATCAGCCATCAAGGTTTACAACTTGAAAAAAAATGCTGCTGTGGTTAGTATTTGATGCCTAGGAACCCACATTTTCAACCATCTAGAATCTTTTCTTCTGCCATAAATTTCTGTAAGAGCCCTTGTCTTTCACATTTTGCACAACAGGATGAACCCTACCTAAAATATGTAAAATTCAGGCATCTGTCTGTCATTTGAAAAATGCTACAAAATGCCTTCTTTAAATACTTAAATGTGGAGCCACCATTTTTTAAAATGCTCATAATAAACAGACATATTTGTTTCCTAGGATTTTTTTACTCAGTGCATTTTAACCTTTTTCTGAAAACAGAAATTTAATGCTAAAGTTCTACATTTTAAAATCACACAAGGAATGTTAATAAAGCCATATACTTTACATTTACTTACAAATTCATTTTTCCAATATTTATTTTTTCATCTTATAGATAAGTAAGGTGAAAAAAATGGCTAAAACATTGATTAATGTCTATACAGTGAGTGAAAGCATAACCAAAAATAGATCTCAAATGTCTTTATTCTGTTCCTTCCTTTGAATGACATTTCTTATGATGTGGCTACCAACCAATGGCAAAGAAATGAGTAATGAACTGAGCTATATAAATAAGAGTCTTAAAAATTGACAGGCTATGGACTTTTACAAAATCACAAATATTAAATACTCCCATTATGTCTCTTGTAGCTAACACTATAAAGGCACATTATACGCCTTTAAATAGGCCTGCATCACATTACACAACTTATTTAAGGCATGAGAAACAGTATCTAGCAGTAGCATGGGGGAAATCAAAGGCAGATATTATCTGGGCAGAAACTGGATCCAAGATAATGAATTTAATCTCAAGTGTCCAGTTTTCTTTTTCCATCTACCTTTTTTTTTTTAAACAGAAGTCACTATATAGGAATTCCTTTTATAAACAAGTATTCTGAAACATATTTTTTAAAGCCATAATATTAAGTTGGATTCTAATTTTTCATGTTTGGTCTTCAGGTGATCAAAATGTTTGATTTATGATTCCAGAAAGCTAAACAGTGAGGTGATATTATCAACAAATATTTTTATACTACTGGCACATTTTTCTTTTAAAATTTTTAAAATTTTTGGAATTAAAAACTATTGTTTCTGTTCACATAATCCATATTGTATCACATTCATTTTTAAGTGGCACAGAACATATTTATTGATGAAAGAGAGTAATAGAAAGATAAGCCCAGGTTTATCTTAAAGTAAGAAAAGTCAAACACAATACTAGTTTAACATAATAAGGCAGAAAAGTTCAAGTTTTAAATCTTCACCTTCTGTTGCATACACATAGATCCACTGGTGTGAGAACAAGATATGTGTGTTTTTTAAAAGATTTTTGAACCCACTGCCATAATGGAAGAGTCTGTCCCTTTGTGATATATAGCCTAAGGTTAGATGTCATCAAAACAACCTAAGAAACTTTTAAATAATGGTGATTAAATAATGGCATTCAGTGAGTAACTCTTCCCTATGAGTCAAATCTCAATTAGATACTACAAAAATGTCATTAATCAGCAGCAGTTTAATCCTTTTGGGTGGTTTTGCCCCCCCCCCTCCTTTTTGGCCCATCCATAGGGTGGCCACATTATTAATCAAGTATTTATTTTCTAACAATCCAAGGCTATGAGGGCATGAAATAGATCAATCATTGACCAAAGTCAATATATCCTTTTAAAGAATTATCATGGTGACTGCTGCTATGTATGGTTTTTGCCTTAGGCATATTTCAGGTTCCATTCCAAATGATAAGTCTCTCTCCACACTTCCTTCACTCCACCAGGAAGAACCACGTGCTTTCTCATCAATGCTCCCATAATATTTAACACCCCTCTGCTATAACCTACCATGTTTTCTGATTCTGATATTTGTTGATACTTCTTCTTCCCTCAACAAGTGATCATCCTATTGAGAAGAGGGATCCCTTAGGACTTGGCACAGTGCCTGGTATATAACCAACATCCAATAAATGTTTGTTTAAATATCAATTACATAACAAATTTATATCTGTTGAGAATCTAGTAGAAATAGTCACTTTGACAGCACCACACCTGCTTTACCTTGAATCTACAAACCAGTCCTAAATTAAAAGAATAGTATATAATACATTATTCAAATAATTGAGTATTATTAGAAAGGTGGCTTGCATATATTGAGGAGTTTTTAATGGAAAAACGACTGTTTATATAGATTTGCAGTATTCCCCAACTTCTGCTTTATTTTTCTCCATAGTGCTTTTCAACATATAATCTTCTATATATTTAACTTCTTAACTTATTTTTATTCTGTTTCCCCTCACCAGGATGTAAGCCCCATGAGGGCAGGGAATTTTTTGTCTGTTTTGTTCACTGCTACATCCCTGTGCCTAGAACAGCACCTGGAATGTAGTTAAGTGTCCAATAAATATTTGTTAGATGAACGAAAACATGAACAAAAGAATGCAATAAACATGGAACTCTCAAGGAACTTAAAAAATTCTGTTAATTTGGCCAATAGCTTAGTAAAAATGTTTTCTGTTCCAATGGGTGTAAGGATCCTAAAGAAAGCAAAGCATTATGTTATAGCTAATGTAATTCTGAATAATGCTATAGCATAACAAAAAGCTCAGATAGTACTAAATGTTATGTTCTCAATATAAATAAATAAGTAAACTAGTATGTTTGACTTGTTTAAATAGAAAGGAAGGAGTGCTATTATTATGATATCCTGAATTCAGAATTTTAATCAGTGCTGTGAGGAGCATATGCCCTAAAAAGCTGCCACAGCTGCCTTGACCTCCAGGAAGGAGAACAGGTAGGCCTATATTTAAAAGGAGACTTGCTCCATGCTGACAAAGGGGGCCCTCCCCTGCTGGACATAAGTATTTAAAGCTGCAGGGGACATACCACTGAGGTATTACAATCTAAAGCAGAGATCAACAAACCATGACAGGCTTTTGTTTGGCCCCAAGCTAAGAATGTTCTTTTATACTTTTTTACAGAGGTGTTTAAAAATATAATGGGGATATATGTCAGAGACCTATGTGGTCCACAAAGCCTAAAATATTCACTGCCTTTTCCTTTACAGGAAAAGTTTGTCTTAGATCCTTGTCCATATTATTTTTACTCCCCAAAGCCAACTTTTCTTTTAGGCACATTCCATAGATTTTGTGCGTTTCTCTTTGAGTTTTCCATGGTATCAAAATCACGTAGGATGTTTCATGAACCACATTAGAGAGGCCACCAGAATCAGGCAAGTGTCCTCTTCTCATTTCCCATAAAAGCTAACTAAGCAAAGGACCTAGGCCAAACTCTCCATAGCCACTCAAGGAAAATCATATCCACACCCCACTGCAGAATCAGGAGGGTGAAACGATGACAAAAGTCTTCCTCAAAAAGGGTGATCTTAGTTAGACACTGACTTCCGTAGATTCAAGACACCAAAAAACTCTACCAAGAAACAGTGTAGAAGTTACTACTCAAAATTTTCATGAAAATCTGTGACACTAGAACTCTGTGCTGGCAAAACCATCTTATATAGTCTTACTGAATTAAAATATAGAGAGATAGGGCGCCTGGGTGGCTCAGTTGGTTAAGCGACTGCCTTCAGCTCAGGTCATGATCCTGGAGTCCCTGGATCGAGTCCCGCATCGGGCTCCCTGCTCCGCAGGGAGTCTGCTTCTCCCTCTGACCCTCCCCCCTCTCATGTGCTCTCTCTCATTCTCTCTCTCAAATAAATAAATAAAATCTTTAAAAAATAAAATAAAATAAAATATAGAGAGATAAATGGAGCAAGGAAGGATAAGTACACTTAGCTCTTAGCAAATGGCAGGATCAATGAATATACATAGGTCCATAATCATTTGTTTCTTTCTGGAAGTTATTCTGTTGGGTATTTCTCTGGCTCTTAAACCATGCATGCGGTCTTAACACAAGGTTTCTGATCTTTCCCTGAAGCCTAAAGATGATCTATATCCTTTGCTTCACCCATCTATGCACTGCTGGACTCCAACAAGTGACCTATATGTTGGCTGTGAAGAGGGTCATCTTTTAATGGTTAATGGAGAAACCTTGAAGGTGACTCTACTTAATAAGATAGAAGACAAAGTACCAATGGGTGAGAAACTGCTTTACTTCATTATTCCTAGAAGTGTAGCCATTGGTGATGGTTTTACACGTGAAGATGGATGTTTGTTCCCTATTTTTCTCCTTCTTAGAGCCATCTTTGATTCTTTCTTTCCTTTATCCCATAGTTAGTTACCAAGTCCTGTGGGTGTTCCTCATAGCTAGTGCTTATTGACTGTACTAGGCTGTAGGCATTCTGCTATACTCTGTATGTATATTTCATGTAATTCTCAAAATACGTTGTAAAGAGATATATTTTCATCTCCATGAGACAGATGAGAAAATGGAAGCATTGAGAGATTAAGAAAAATGCCCAGATTCACATAACTAGTAAACTGTGGAGCTGATACCTAAACCCAGGCACTAAGACTTTAGAGTCCAAGTTCTTAGCTCCTATGCTGTATCCTTTCACATTTTGATTTCTGCAGCAACCTTAGGACTGACTTAATTGGCCTTAATCTACAGCTAACCCAAAGCAGGCATCTCATCCCTGCCAAACTGTCCTTAAAGACCGTTTCAGCATGCAATTCAAGGGCTGCTCTGCCTTGATTCCAAGCCCTCTTTAATTTGATCCTCCTTCTCCATTCACACTCTTTCCTTCTACTCCCCAGGATGAGTTTTCTGATTCATTTCTTCCTGTCATTTCACAGACCTGACTCCTAGCTCACTCCCTTGCTAATTGACTCTCTGAATCCTTGAGCTTCTAGCTCAATACCACCTCCTACAGCAAGTTTCCCCCAGGACAGTACCCCTCGTCTAGTCCTGCTCCCATTCCCTGACTCAGACTTCACTGGGGCCATTAGGTTTGACTTTCCTGCCCCCACCGTGGCTTCCCTTTACTGTCACTTGGACCCTCCAGGCTATGTTCTCTCTAACCTTGCATCCACACTGCCATCCCAACCTTAGGGCAAAAGTTCGGTGCCCCTCTGTGGGATCCATCAGAGTCACTCCCTTGTTAGAGCCTCATCCTGTGCTTTCACAATTTCCTTTGTGCATGTCTGTCTTCCCACCAGGTATCAATTCTTTAAAGTCAGGAACTATGTTTTACTTATCCTTTGGCTCCAAAGTTTAATCCCAGAGATTGCTACAGAGTAAATTACTGCCTATATGTGTTTGTAAAGTGATTCAAAAGCAATGTTTCTCATTTCCAAACTGTTGTCACATCTGTAATATGTTATACACAATTTAGGACTTAATCATGTATAGTCATATATTGTTTACTATTTCCTTCTATACTATTCCTAATAATTTTCATGGTATTTTATAAATGCTTTAGTATAAATATTTGTCTAACCTCTACAATGTGGAAGACACTAAGCAAGGTGCCTCAGAGGTGACATAAATGGCAAATATATGATCTTATAATTTTCACCCTCAAGGGATTTATATTTTATTAAAGAGAATTAAACAAGTAGATAATTATAGCCAGGTAGATTAAGATAATTTTATTAAAGCAAAACTTAAGAAAGTGCTATGGGAATTCAAATGAGGGAAACAGGCCAAGTTAAGTCATTTTGAAGGTGGATTTGAAATCGCCCTTGCAGGATGGGTTCACAGGCAGATGAGGGTAGGTTGAGTTTTGGTCAATGGCATCTGCAGAGACAAGAAAAACTGGGGAAGGTTAAGACACAAGAAGTGGTCCAGTCTGTCTGGAGCATGGAGTGTTACACAGGGCTGGTGGGGAACAAAGGGACATATATGCCATGTCTGACCTTGAATGTCCAGCTAAGATGTTTATACTCAATTAAGCTGATAGTGGACAGACCTCAAAAACTCCTGAATGGGGATGTACCCCAAATAGAATTGTGCATGGGCAGATTATTTTAGCCATCATTCAAGAAAGGACGATCCTAGAAGCAGGTGGCTATAAGCATCCAGCTCCTAGACTACGCCTTGAGTCATAAGAACCTGGACTCTAGTGGTACTTGGATTGGAAAAGAAGGAACTGCTGGGAAGTAAATAGTCTGAAGGAAAGGACAGCATGCCTCTTAGCATCTGGCAAAATGCCAAGATGTAGTATACAGTAAATAAATAATTTGATGGATGCTCTCTGAGCTTTTGATCTTATAGTTCTCATGGTTTATCTACATAAAAGGTAATATTCTTTTGTTCTTTTCCCCCAAGGACAATATTTTATTAATAACAATTATTCTTATAGAACATTTTTTCTTTTTACTTTCTTTTTATCCACTTTTATTTATTTACTGAGGTTTGAATTTACATACCATAAAATGTACAAATCTTAAGTATGGAGCTTGATAATAAGTTAGGTTTGGTTTTATTTTTTTCCTGACATCTTAAAATCTCTGACAGTGCTTTCCTAAAATAAGAAAATATATTAGCTATATAATTCTATAATGTTAGTTACACAGATCTGATGATACAGAACTTTAAAAAACTCATGTGATTTACATTAATAATCAATGCTGAGCAGCTTTTATTATTCATTGTTTGGAAAGCATAATAGCACATATTCTGATAGGAAGTTGACTTTTGGAAAGGATTACAGAGAAATGAATAGTCCTAGGAAAGCAAGAGATTAATTACTTTGTATTGCACTTTTAATTATATGTCACCTGTTTTACCTTGTTTTTCTTTTCCAAAAGAGGGAAGAAATCTTATCAGTCCAGTCACCATGGTATATCAGAAGGGAGGAGTGCTCATTTCTGGAATTGTAATGTATTTTTTTCTTCAAAATTAATTGCTTTCAAGAATATATACAATTTCCATTTGCTGCTACTTACTATTATGAGTCATAATTTGGGATGTCAGGTTCTGTCAGATTATTAATTAAAATTGTTTTCTTTTTTGATACAATTATAAAACTCTTTATATGGATAATTTTTCAAATATATATAAAAGTAGAGAGAACAGTATAATGGACTGCCATATATCTAGACTATTGCAAATAATCAAAAATAGAATTAAAAACTCAGAACACCTAATATCTGTCACCCAACTTCATGCCTGTTTGTACACTTAATACATTGGGTTGTCAGACACAAATAGAACCTTTTGTCTAAGCTTCAGCTTAGCCCCTTGTGTATACTCATTTAGCTTACATGTATTACACTGTTATTGTTCATATTAGAATTAGCATTAATGGCCTTCATTTACTTGGTGCTTACTTTGTACCAGGCATCATGCTAAGTGCTTTGCTTGTATTATCTTATCAGTTCTCATAATGACACTGTCAAGTAGGAATATTGACATTCTCCTTATACAGAGGAAGGAGCCAAGCCTTACAGAGTTCACCAGCCAGTAAATGGAGTTGCTGAGGCTTGAACCCAGATGTGTCAAACTCCAAAGTCTTTGCTCTCATTTATTAGAGCATGCAGCCTCAGTTAAGTATGAAAAGGGGTCAGACTACATTGCTTTTCCATGGTGTTGTATCAGTGCTAAGGTTCGGAGCCTACCTACACTAAAATCTCAGGTCTACTGGTAGATGTCCCAAGACATCTGTTAGTGGGACTGTTAGCTTTTTCTCTTCCATTGCTACAGATCACATTTCCAGGACCCTGAGAGAAGTTAGGCCATGATGTCAGGGTGAGAGATGTAGCTCCACCAATGAGAAGCAGTCTGGAGCTCATAAACCTACACTCAGGTGGTAATCCATCCCCCTCCCCTGCAACCTTGCAACAGACTATCCTCTCCCCTGGCACCCTCCACCCCCGCCACCCCACCTCCTACATTTAGTCTGCATTTATGGCCTTTTATGACTTTTGTCCTTCTCAAGGCCACCCTTGGCATTTTTTACTTTTATTTTCATTTATTTTTATTTTTTTCAGAGAGAGAGAGCATGAGCAGGGAGGGGCAGAGGGAGGAGGAGAGAGAGAATCTTAAGCAGTCCCTACACTCAGTGCAGAACCCAGCACAGGGCTCCATCTCATGACCCTGAGACCATGACCTGAGCTGAAATCAAGAGTCAGGTGCTAAACAAGCTGAGCCACCCAGGCAACCCTCACCCTTGACATTTTTTAAAACCTAGTTTAGGGGCACCTGGCTGACTCAGTCAGTAGAGCATGTGACTCTTGATATTGGGGTTGTGAGTTCAAGCCCCACATTGAGGGTAGAGATTACTTAAAAAATAAAATTAAAAAAAAAAACAACTAGGGGCGCCTGGGTGGCTCAGTTGGTTAAGCGACTGCCTTCGGCTTAGGTCATGATCCTGGAGTCCCGGGATCGAGTCCCGCATCGGGCTCCCTGCTCGGCGGGGAGTCTGCTTCTCCCTCTGACCCTCCTCCCTCTCATGCTCTCTGTCTCTCATTCTCTCTCTCTCAAATAAATAAATAAAATCTTTAAAAAAAAAAAAAAACAACTAGTTTAAAGGAGTGGTTGGAGTATGTACTCCATGAGAAATGGAGAATGATGATGAGTTTGGAGAAAGCACCTTGCATGTTTTATCCCCCAGTTCCCAAGTATGTGAACCCAGCCATCTCACTAATGCATATACTCTAGTTATAGTGAGATCCAATCTAGAAATGATGGATTAATTTGCCCAAAGCCTCTTCACTACTGTGAAACAGCTCAAATTCCTTTTGAGAACAGTTAAATGAACCTAAATCTGTTTACACCCAACCAACCAACTGATTTTTACGGGATACTTGCCCTCTTTCTAGCACTGTGAAAGAAACACAAAAGGAGGATATAAAGGAAATAAACAGCACACTCCCTACCTTTGGGTCATTTAGGGACAAAAGAAATGTATATAATAATGATTAAATAATATATATTAAGGCTAGTGTTCCTTGAAGTAAGGAGACTGCTATATATATATATATATACAAGCCACATAATGAACTGCTTCATTTGCCCTACCCTCCTGTATAATGAAGAAAGTGGTAAAAAGATAGATGCTAGATGGATGGAACTAGAGGGTGTTATGCTAAGTGAAATTAGTCAGTCAGAGAAAGACAAATACCATATGATTTCACTCATATGTGGAATTTAAGAAACAAAACAGATGAACATAGGGGAAGGGAAGGAAAAATAAAATAAGATGAAAATTGAGAAGGAGGCAAACCATAAGAGACACTGAAGGAAACAAACAGCGTTGCTGGAGGAGAGGTGGAAGGGGGAAAGGGATAATTGGGTGATGGGCATTAAGAAGGCACTTGATGTAATGAGCACCAGGTGTTATATGCAACAGATGAATCACTAAATTCTACCCCTGAAACTAATAAAAAAATTTCTAACTTCATTAAAGAAGACATTACTTGGGGGAAAAAAAGATAGATGCTAGAGAAATTCAAAGAAAGGAGAGATCCATAAAATTTTAGGTCACAGAATTTTGTGTCACAAGAGATAAAATTGAAATGACCAGGAAGGGTGGTTAAAAGTTGCCTAAATAAAGATAAGACAGGGCATTCTAGATAATGTAAGCATTGATGATGTTTCCAAAAATAAACTGTGGATGGTAGTCAATAAGTCTTAGCTTGTTTGACATGGAAAGTATACTCTGCATTGACTGAGACTGATTTTCTTTGTTTATCTCATTGTTTTGGTCACTAGGATGGCTTTGTGTATTCTTTTACTATTAAAGATTCAACTTACAAAGTAGAGGATTTTCTTGAGATTGAAGAGCCTGTGGCACATATGATGTTTTCTCCAAATTACCACATGTTGCTGATTCAAACAGACAAGGTATGCTAGATGGTGATTTCTTGATATACAGTTTTCAAATATTATTATCATTGCACTGCAGGAATGAAGGGCATAGTGCTACATAGTGATACTGTACTAGTCAGGACTCCTTTGGTTACAAATGAAAAAATACCTAACTTAAAAGGTCTAAATAACAAAAAGTGTTTATTTATTCATTTGTTTATTTTTGTGCATGTAACTAAAAGGGCAATGAGTTCATCTGAATCTAGGGACTCCCATGATGCTGCTGACCTTGTTTTGTGACCATCTCTTGGCTCTCTTTCCTCTCTGCTGTCACCCTTCCCATGCAGATTCTCCTGTGAGGTGTACAGAGAGCCTCCTGCAACTCTAGTTTATATTTCTACCCTCATGGTGACCCTAGTGGAAAGACACCATGAAAAAATGTCCTGGAATTTAGATTCATTGTACTTACTTGGGTCTCTACCCCTGTGGCAATTACTATGTCCAGGAGGATTCTAAGCTGTCATTGGCCAGGCCTAAGTCACATGCCTACACTTGTAGAGTCAACCCAACCAAACATGGACTGAGACTGGGGTCATAGATAGTTCTCTAAAGAAAATATGGGTTCTGTAAAAGAAGAGAAGGGGAATAAATGCAGGATAAAATGAAATGTCCATCTCAATTACACCGTTAGAAAGACTCCTAATTAATGGAATGACTCTCAAAAGTCAGGGTTAGCAGTAGTTTATATTGTTAGGCAATGACTTTAGATGGATTTTAAGAAAAGATCAATGATCTTCTGCCTAAAGGAAACTTAAGTTTAAATATGGAAAGATTTCATTTGCTGGTAAATACCTGAAGTTAAAACAACTGTGCTGTTTTAATAAATAACAAATAAATGACAATCCTAAAATATCTATGGAGAACAGGAAACACCAAAAAAATATAACAGAAGGGAGAAAGACTGAAATAGAATTTCTTCAAAAGAGAAAATATATTTAAAAAGTAAAAAATAAATATGTCTGACAGACGATTGGACACAGCCGAAGAGAGAATTAGTGAACTGGAGATAGATCAAAAGAAGTTATCTAGAATGTAGCCGGATATACAGAAGGGAGCTTAAAAGACATGAATGATACAGTGTATGTTGGACTGGAACCTCAGAGAGGAGAGAGAGTGGGGTAAGACAATATTTAAAGAGATATTTTCCAGAACTGATGAAGACATGAATTTACAGATTCAAGAGGCCCACTGAATCTCAAGCAGAATACCTAAAAAGATAACCACACTTAGACTTAACAAAGTGAAACTGTTGAAAACCAAAGACAGAAAATCCTAAAAGCAATCAGAAAGAAAAACAGATTATTTCAAAGGAATTTCAACTAGACTAACAGCTGACTTGTCTGTGGCAATAATATAAGTAGGAAATAGTGGAAAGCTACCTTCCATGTAGAGCAGGAGGGATCAGAAAACTATGGCCCTGTAGGCCAAAACCAGCCTGCTGCTTGTTTTTACAAATCAAGTTTTATTGGAACACAGTCACACCCATTAATTTACGTATTGTCTATGGCTGCTTTCACACTACAATGGTAGAATTAAGTAGTTGTGAGAGATCACATGGCCAGCAAAGCCTAACATATTTACTATCTGTCCACTTATAGAAAAAGTATGCTGATGTAATGAAATAAGCTAACTACCACCTGGAATTCTATACCCAGTGAGTATACTTTTCAGTGTAGGGGTGAAAAAAGAAATTTTTAGATGCTCCAAAACTGAGTTTGTCAGCAACAAACCATTACTAGAGAAAATTCTAAAGAATGTACTTCAGGGAGAAGGAAAGATGGCGGAGGAGTAGGGGACCCTATTTCAACTGGTCCCTGGAATTGAGCTGGATATCTACCAGACCATTCTGAGTACCCACGAAACCAGCCTGAGATGTAAGAAGATCTGGATCTCTACAAGCAGAATATTGCAGGCAGTTGGTTTTGAGGTACGAATTGGGGAGCCCTGATTCCACGGGCAGATACCAGAGGATAAACGGCAGCGGGAGGGTGCCTGGCTGTGGGGATCCTACACTGCCAGGGAGTGACAGCCTCACGCGCTGGGGACGGGGCACAGACTCGCAGACTGGTAGCGGCGGGAAAGGACTTTAGGGCACCTCAGGGGCGGAAACCCGGAGTGGCAGGGTCACGCGGGCAAACTGGGAGCGGCTGGTGGTTTTAGAAGCACAAAGGGCAGAGACGTGCCCCAACCTGGAGGCAGGACTGGGGGCGCTGCGGAGGGGCGCACAACCCAGGACACTGCAGTTTATAGCAGCACGGACAGAAATGGAGACCGTGTGGCCTGGAGAACTCACTGAAGAACAGACTGCACTCTCTCTGCTCTGAGGCAGAGGGTTGGAAACGGTCTCTTCTGCTCTGACTCGTGGAAGAGACATGGAAAGCCACCAGGGAAAGCCGCCAGAGAACAAAAGCCCCAAAAACTGATTCCTGCTGAGCCCATCCCCCGCCACAGGGGGGCAGGGCAACTCCGCCCAAACAGGGTTGCCTGAGTAACAGCATGGCAGGCCCCTCCCCCAGAAGACAGGCTGGGAAAACAAGAGGCCAGCAACCCTAAGATCCCAAGAAAACAGGTGCATCTTGCTTGGGTTCTGGTCAATAATTTGGACTCTATACATTCCCTCAAATACCCATCAACAGAATGACTAGGAGGAGGAACCCCCAAAATAGAAAAGACTCAGAGATTAAGACTTATGCTGCAGATTTACAAACGGATGCAGATATAACCAAGATGTCGGAGATGGAATTCAGGCTAGCAATTATGAAGACAATGGCTAGAATGGAGAAATCAATTAATGGCAACATAGAGTCTCTAAGGGCAGAAATGAAAGATGAATTGGCAGAACTTAAAAATGCTATCAGTGAGATCCAATCCAATCTAGATAATCTAACAGCTGGGTAAGTGAGGCAGAAGAATGAATAAGTGACCTGGAAGACAATATAATAGATAAAACGGGAAAAAGAGGAGGCCAGGGAAAAACAACTCAGAATCCATGAAAATAGAATCAGAGAAATAAGTGACACCATGAAGTGTTCCAATATCAGAATAATTGGAATCCCGGAGGGAGTGGAGAGAGAGAGAGGACTAGAAGATGTTTTTGAGCAAATCATAGCTGAGAACTTCCCTAATCTGGGGAATGAAACAAACATTCGCGTCCTAGAGGCAGAGAGGACCCCTCCCAAGATCAAGGAACACAGGCCAACACTGGCATGTAATAGTAAAACTTGCAAATCTTAGAACCAAGGAAACCATCCTAAGGGCAGTTAGGGGGAAGAGATTCCTTACGTACAGAGGGAGGAACATCAGAATAACGTCAGACCTATCCACAGAGACCTGGCAAGCCAGAAAGGCCTGGCAAGACATATTCAGGGTACTAAATGAGAAGAACATGCAGCCAAGAATACTTTATCTGGAAAGGCTGTCATTTAGAATGGATGGAGAGATGCAGAGCTTCCACAACTGGCAGAAACTGAAAGAATATGTGACCACTAAGCCGGCCCTGCAAGAAATATTAAGGGGGGGTTCTATAAAAGGAGAAAGACCCCAAGAGTGATATACACAACAGAAATTTACAGGGACAATCTATAAAAACAACGTCTTCACAGGCAACATGATGACAATTAATTCATATCTCAACGTGAATGGCCTAAATACTCTCATAAAATGGGACAGGGTTGCAGATTGGATAAAAAGACAGGACCCATCCATATGCTGCCTACAAGAGACTCATTTTGAACCTAAAGATACATCCGGACTGAAAGTGAAGGGATGGAGATCCATCTTCCATGCCAGCAGACCTCAAAAGAAAGCTGGGGTAGCAATTCTTATATCAGACAAATTAGATTTTAAACTAAAGTCTGTAATTAGAGACACAGAAGGACACTATATCATTCTTAAAGGGTCTATCCAACAAGAAGATCTAACAATTGTAAATATCTATGCCCCCAACATGGGAGCAGCCATCTACATAAGCCAACTGTTAACCAAAATAAAGAGTCATATTGATAACAATACATTAATTGTAGGAGACCTCAATACTCCACTCTCAGCAATGGACAGATCATCTAAGCAGAAAATCAACAAGGAAACAAGAGCTTTGAATGATAAATTGGACCAGATGGACCTCATAGATATTTACAGAACATTCCACCCTAAAACAACAGAATACTCATTCTTCTCGAGCGTGCATGGAACTTTCTCCAGAATAGACCATATACTGGGTCACAAATCAGGTCTCAACCAATACCAAAAGATTGAGATTATTCCCTGCATATTCTCAGACCACAGTGCTTTAAAACTGGAACTCAATCACAAGAAAATTTTGGCAGAAATTCAAACACTTGGAAGCTAAAGACCACTCTGCTCAAGAATGTTTGGGTCAACCA